>NC_056726.1:17577632-17657738 GCF_019279795.1 Protopterus annectens | reverse complement strand
CAAGTGAGGATGGTGCTATAGTGCAGGAGAATAATGCTTCTCCAGCAGAGTTAATGGCTCTTGTGACCTGTAGGAGGTTTTTGTGGCTGGATCTTACTGGTCCCGTGGGTATGTAGGGTTGGAGTAGATTCTGGAGGGATGGGACTTTTAGTGGTTGGTTTATTAGTTTGTGGGAGAGTGTGAGTTGGTACTATTGAAGGAGGTGGGGGAGCTCTAGCCAGCCCAGTTATGCTAGTGAGAGACAGTGGTGAGTACGGTAGGAAGCCCCTGTGGTGAATTTGGCGATTTTGTTGTAGCAGGTTTCGAGCTTATTTAGATCACATCGTCTAAGGTTAGTAAATATTGGAGAGGCATAGAGTAGGGTAGAGATAAGATGAGAATTTGCTACTGAAATTTTAGCTGCTTTGGTAAGTAGTTGCTGATTTCTATATAATGCTCCTAGTTTTTTGTGCACTTTTTTAATGGTCATGGAAATGTGAATGTCAACGTTCAGTTTGTCTATTTCTCCTCCTAGTAATTTGGTGTGTTCTGTAGGATGGATGGTGGTGTTGTCTTTTGTTGTGATGTTAAAGTGAGAGCTGTCTAGGGTAAGTTTGGTGGGTTGGAAGATTAGTAATTTTGTTTTGTTTGGGTTGAGTATTGGGCATCGGATAACCGTTTCAATACAAGAAAATGCTTGCTGTGTAACTTTTTGCAGCTCTGGTAGGGAGTGGGCTGTGCAAATGATGGTTGAGTCATCTGCGTATTGTATAAGTGTGCCATGTGTTGTGGCTGAGGCTAGATTATTGGTGAAAATAGAGAAGAGTAGGGGTCCCAGGATGGACCCTTGGGGAACTCCTATGGGGACTGGTAGTTGGGAGGATAGGTTGTCCTGCCAAACAACTGCTTGTTGGCGGTCAGATAGGTAACTCTGAAACCAGTTGATGACTGGTTAAGAGAAGGATAGGTTATTGAGAAGAGAGATGAGTTGTTTGTGTGGGACCACATCGAAAGCTTTAGAGAGGTCTAGGAAAGTAGCTGAGGAGATATAACCTGCATTTTTATTTTGTAGGGTAGTGTTAGAGAAAGAGAGTAAGGCGGTGGTGGTGCTATGGTTAGGTCAGAAACCGTGTTGTGTGTTGGAGAGGAGGTTGTTAGCAAGGAGGTGATCTGAGACTTGAGAATGAATGCATCTCTGTAGTATTTTGGAGAGTGGCGAGAGAATAGCTATGGGGCGATAATTGGTTAGATCTGTGGAGGGGCCTCCTTTGTGCAGGGGAATTGTGTGAGACTTTCCATAGTGTAGGAACATAACTTTCTGACAGAGATCTGTTAATCAAGAGTGTTACGGGGTAGGCTAGAGCGTCAGCTGCAAGTTGAATGTATTCACCTGGGAGGTTGTCTGCTGCTAATCTGGTGGTTTTAAGTGTAGTTAGTAGTTTTATTTTGGAGGTAGGAACAGGAGAGAAAGAGAAGCTAGTTGGGAGATTTAGTTCTAGTTGATGTTGTGGGTTTGTGGGGGGTTGTGTTGTCTAGCTAGTGATAGTACGGTTTGTGTTTGTGTGAAGTGATTGTTGAAAGAGGTAGCATTATTTTCGGAGGAGTAAGTTAAGTTAGGAGTGGGTGTACTTACTTTACCTGGGTGGAGGATGGAGTTTATTGAGAACCAGAATTGTTTGGGGTTATGTTGGGAGGAGGTAAGGGCAGACTGGTAGTATTAGATTTTGAACTGTTTTATAAGCTTTTTGGTTCTTTTATGTAGGAATTTTTGCCTAGTAGAGGGGGTTTTGGTTTTGCGCCACTTGTCCCATGCTTTATCCCCGATGTTCGCCGTGCATACAGCTTGCAGTCATCACACTTGGGTTATCCTGCCATCAGGCGGGTCCTCGGTCGGCTGAATTCCAAAGTCTAGGTCCGGCGTCAGTTGTCATTGCTTCTTCTCTGACGTCAGTGTGGCAGGGGTATAAAAGAGGCAGCCGATGCCATTTTCTTCAGTCTTTCTTGCTGTGCGGTGCCCGAAGCAGAAGCAGTTCGCAAGTGCCGGTCGGCCAGCTCCTGAGATTTACGAATAGTATTTCAGCCGAAGTCTTCTTTAAAGCTAAGTACCCCGTTGGGGAAACTTTTCTTGCCTCAGACCGATGTCAGACAAAGTTAATAATTGCATTTCTTGTGGGAAGCAAATACCGCATAAGGATTTTCACTCTTACTGTATACCTTGCCTAGGGCCAGACCATGACGTCTCAGCCTGCCATTTTTGTTCATAGGTTTATACTAGGCTAACTGCCCTAGGACATTTATAAGCCTAGCCCAAAGTTATGTGGCTTACGCCGCCCCTTATGTTAGAAATACTGTGCCCATTAGTTTGTTTTGCCTCTGTCCAGTAGTGACACAGAGATGATTCCTGGGGTAAACCTACGATCTCTCATCCACCGGTCAAGATTTCTCTTGAACAGAGCCAGCGAGGTGCTCTGCCTCACATGGACCGGGATTTTATTCCACAGCATGGGGAGTCTTTGGGTGATAAATCTATCTCTCCAACACGTCCTATTTATATCCATGCTAAGGTTTAAGTCTCTTGCTCTAGTGGTTTTGGTGGATTTGTTTTTTTTGAGGTGGAGCATGTCCATTAATTCCGGGTTGGTCATGGCCTTGTATGTCAGGCACATGTCACCTCTGAGCAGACGGTATGCAACTGAATAGAGTTGGAGTTTCTTCAGTCTGGTAGCATATGACAGGTTTTGGAGTCCCTTTATCCTTTTGCTGAGGAACTTTTGGGGTCTCTCCAATTGCTGCAGGTGTCGGGTGAGATGCATCCCGAATGGGGCATTGTACTCGATCATTGGTCTGATAAGTGAAGAGTACAGGGGAACAATGACCTCACTTGATCTGGATGTGAATCCCTTCATTATCAGGTGGGCAATGTAGAAGGTCTTTCGAACCACTTTAGCAACGTGAGTGTCAAACGAGAGGCCACTGTCAACCTGGGTCCCCAGGTCCCTGATAACCTCTTCTGTGCTTAGCGGGTTGCCACCTATATGGTAGCTTGGGGTTACCTTGTTTTTCCTGAAGGGTATGACTATACACTTTTTGCTTAACTTCAGGCCATGGCTCTGGCACCAGCTATCAGTTTCCGTGAGACCCTCTGAAGGATGTCTGCGTCCGATGTACTATCCACTATGGCACCCAGTTTGCAGTCATCCGCAAACTTTGTCAGCCATAGTCCTCCTATGTTTGCCTGTACTTGAGAAGTAGATGCCGAACAATAGGGGCCAAGGACTGAGCCCTGTGGGACTCCACTTGTAACCGGGCTTGAGTCTGACATGGCTCCAGCAACTCTAACCCTGTGGGTTCTGTCCTTTAGCCAGTTTGCAACCCATCTTGTGACATATGGGTTTACATTTAAGCTGGTAAGTGGGGTATTGTGTCGAAAGCTTTTGCAAGGTCAAGGTAGGCTGTATGGACTGCCTTTCCTCATCAATGGCCTTGGTGACTGTTTCAAGAAGTCGACCAAGTTCAAAAGGCAAGATCTGCCCTTGACAAAGCCAAACTGGGTTGGGTCCAAGGTCTGCAAGTCCCCTATGTCCTTGTTTATGAGTTCCGTTATGATCCTCTCCATAGCTTTGCAGACCAGGCTTGTTAAGCTTATGGGGCGGTAATTACCAGGGTCCGCAGAGGCACCGCCTTTGTGGAGTGGGACCACATTTGCCGTACGCCACTCCTTGGGCACATATCCTGTGGTGAGGCTAAGATTAAACAGCTGCCTTATGTGCGGGTTTAGTTCTTCATTAATTTCATGTAGCACACAGCCGGGGACCCCATCCGGTCCCATTGATGCTGTGTTTTTAGCTTTAGAGAGAGCAGGTTTCACCTGCGCATTTGAGATGTCTGGGATGCTACACTCAGTTGGGATAGTTATCTCTCCTTTTGGGGAGAGGGGTGAAGTTTGCGCTGAACCTGTCTGCCAGTATGTTGGCAATGTCTGTGGGTTCAGTGATTTTTGTATCATTTTGGACTAATTATGAGCATATCTGGGAGTTTCCACCCAGGTTTCTGACATAGCTGAAGAAGGCCTTATGATTGTTTTTTGAATCTATGGCAATTTTTCTCTCAAAGTTGGCCTTGGATGATTTTATGAGGGATCGTAGTTTCTTGCTAGTGCTGATCAAAGATTCCTTCCCTTTTTGGGATTTTGCTCTATCATGTAATAGCTTTCTCCTCTTATTGTAAACTTTGTTTATGGCTGGGGTCCACCAGACTGGACGTTTGCCCTTGGTGGAAAGAGTCTTGGTTTTATTTGGGATTGCCTGATCCATGCAGGTCCTGAAGGTGTTCATAGAAGGCATTTGTAAGGGCTTCCGCAGCTTGGGTTGTGGTTTCCATTGGCCCGGGGGCCTTGAAGGATACCACACCAGTCTTGAGTAGTGTGAAGTTTGCTTTAGAGAAGTTCTTCACTGTGGTCTTTTTTGTTTGGGGTGGGGCGGGATGTGGATTTCTAGTGAGATTAGTTTATGATCTGATCTCACCAATGAGGGATATACTCGGTGGAGCATTTTGTCCCCATGTTCGTGATGATGAGATCTAGTATATTTTCTCCTCTTGTGGGGACGGTGACTAGTTGTTCCATGGCATTTGAATTTATGAATTCCAGGAACCTTTGGGCTAGAAAGTTTGGGCTTGAGTAATGTTCCCAGTCTATATTCGGGTAGTTGAAGTCACCCAATATGATGGTGTTTGGTGATACATTTATACCCTCCAGTGTCTTCAGGAAGGCTGTGTGGGTTTCCTGAGTTTGAGAGGGTGGCCTGTAGCATGCTACAAATTGTAGAGCAGTTTTGCCTATGGTTAATTGCACCTGGATGGCTTCCGATGCTTCGTGCGTAGCCACCAACCTGGAGGTGTGGGTATCCTTGATGAATATGGATACACCCCTCCTTTGTGGTGTGGTCCGGGTTTTGGGGCCGAACGCATGATATGAGATGAAACCTGATAGTGCCGGGTGCTCTCAGGAGCCTTGAACCAGGTTTCAGTCACAGCACAGACATTGATGTTCTCCATACTGAGAAGGGCCTAAGCGTGCATTTTGAGATTTAGACTTCTGGCATTGAGCAGCATTACCCTTAGTTTCTTCACGCTTTTGTTTTCTAGGGTGGTAGGTTTAGAATTTGAGCCTTGCCTAAAACAGGCACTATGGGGTGGCAAGAGCCTTAGCCAATATCCGAATCCCAGGGTGACAGGTGCAAGCCGCCCCTCATAAGCAGCGTGGCTTGTCGAGCATGTCATCCCAGGCAGACAGGCACTGGATCCCCTTTGAATGACACCAGAAATTAAGCCAATTGTTAAAGCTGATCATCTTGTCACTATATTGTGGCATCATTCTTGGTGAAGGAAGGATACTGCTCAGGGTCAGGGTCATACCTGCCTGGGCTACATAATCAGAGAGCTCCTCTATGTCTCTTTTCATGTGGTCCAGGGAGGTACGTCTCAGGTCGTTCACACCAGCATGGACAATGACTGTGTCATACTTGTACTTGCCGTGGAGTGACCTGAGTGCTTGTGTTATGTGGCGGATTCTTTTCAGGCGTCTTTTCAGGCTTGTTGGCTGTTGAAGCACCCTCCAAGAGGAAAAAACGCTGAGAGAAGAAGGGAGCCACTTTTGAGATTTTAAGTATTTTTTCTCTGTTTATTTGCTAAGTTTTTCTGCATAGCTGCCTAGCTTGAGCATTTTCTGGCTTGTTAAACTTGATTTCTGTATTAGTAGCTGTATTTAGAGCACAACCAAAAGCTGTTTGCTGAATTTCCTGTTTGCACTTAATTTTAAATCGTTTTTTTCTTAAAACTTGCATATTTTCTGTCCTTGACCTAGCACTCTTGTGTGGGGTCATTTACTGCACTGTTATAACTTGATATTACTTGTGAACCTCTGCTATCTCTGTAAAAAACAAAAAGAAAAAAAAAATCTTGCTTTCTTCCCACTTTTCTGAGAGTTAAAAAAGTTCAGTTACAGGCTTGCTGTTCCTGAACTGTTTGAAAGTTTCTGTGAGGCCATTTTTGCTTGGGCTGAAGGAGGGTCTCTCTGTTGAACAGTGGCAGTGAATAACATTGAGCAGCTTCCCTGCCCCCCGTAGAGGTGGTTACTGACTTGAAACTGTAGTTTTATTGTCCGTTTTGGGTATATTCCTGCTTCTTTCCAGCACCTGCTATCAAGCACGCTTTAACGCGGAGTTGCCACTAGAGCAGCATCGGGCAGCGCCGGTTAAACAAGGTTAAACTCTTTCTGGCTCCAGAAAGTCTGTTCTTCAATTTTTCCCTTAGAACTGCTCTGTTAGGAATCTAAACAGTTTACACCTTCACTAAAAAGTGCAGCACTTGTTCCAAATAGCTTTTTCTTCTCAAAAAGCTCAGCACTTGTCTTATAAGCATATCCCTTGTCTTATAAGCATTCTCTTTGCAGGTCAAGCACTCCTATATTATATTATACAAATCTCTCACTAGCAAAACCCCCCAGGAGTGCCCACTTCCCTGCTAAGCTCACTACTTTTCTGTCTCATACCAACTCATACTTCTTTCTAGCATGTCGAAGGGTCAGATGCTGGCGTCCTCTCCTGCCCAGTTGGTGAATCTGGGAATTCTGAGATAATGTTACAATTGCCTCGTACACGGACAACCTTCTCCTCCTCCCACGTAACACTAACACTTGTGAGAGATGCAGCTATTTAGCCAGACTGGAGGCTGAGCTCTCTCAACTCAGGACTGGCAAGACCAGGCAGGAGGAGAAGGCAACTACACACACCACAATACCAGTCTCACATAACTCAACCACACCACTGAATCAAAGACATAAACACACTAAGACATACTCGGAGGCTCCGAGTAAAAATTTACCTAAACAGCAGAGGCCTCCAAAGCAGACACCCAAGCAACTGCAAACTCAATACACCACACAAACAACACATAAACAACAAAATCAGTGTGCAAAGCAGTCACTGCCCTTAAGGCCAAATACAACACCAAACATACTTGTCATAGGTGACTCCAGTCAGACACACTGACATCCCACTCACCAGGCTGAACAAGGAGAGGGTCACGGTAAGCTGCCTATCGGGCGCACAAGCGCACTATTAAGCACCAGGCGGAGTTCGCCCTTCATTATTTTGGCAAAAAATTAAATTATATCATGTCGTTGGATGCACCAACGCCAGTTTTAGGCAAAAAATGCAAGGATAAGGACAGACATCCGAGGCCTGCACCGAGTACTGAGATCACGCTTAGGCCGACGACCGGTTCTCCGGTTCTCAGCGAGGCGCCTACGCAGCCCCTGACTACCGATGGAACTACTTTACCGGCGACTTCAGTACCTGAAGTCACAGGATGCTCGGTCTCTATTCCCACTGCAGATACCGACGCCATTCTTGGCGGGGAAACCGAAAATTTAGCGAGGCCTGCCATTTCTGAAGGCGTTTTCAGGCCTACCACCTCCTCTATTAAATTGTTCACTAAATCTAAAGCTGCAATGAAAATCAAAAAAACAGGGTCCTCAGACCCCCTGTCTAGGCCCCATGCCTAAGAAACAGATGCTTAAAATGGCTGAGGATTTGATTACTCTCATCAGAGGTTCTTAACCCCCCTCAGACAAAAGACCCATGTTGGAGGAAGACTACCCTTCCTCAGACCAGGCTTCTATTACCTCAGACCATTCTGAGGACCAGGATTACGCCTATTCCCCTTTTGAAGACTCTGATGCTGAGGAGTCTATTCCCTCTCGGTCTCCCCCCCTGAGGACTACTCTTTTGGGGAAACCTTGCATACATTGAGAGAGCACTTCCACTGGGAAGGCCAAGATTACTTGGATTCCAAGAAAAGGCTCAGGGAATTTCTACTGCTTCCCCAGCATAGGCCCCTGGCTATTCCTCCTGTCTTAGATATTTTGGATGATGTGTACGCAGAAGCCAGTCTTAATCCAGACTCTCATTACCTCCAGCCCCTGTTAAACCAGACTGATATTACCGGGTTCCTGATTCTCACCAGTTCCTTTATAAAAGCCATATTGCTGACCCAGAAACAATTTCACAGGATCCCAAGGAGATTAAGGCCTCTACTGCTAAAAACCCTTTACCTTCAGAGAGAGATTCCAGAGCATTAGAAAGGTGGGGCAAAAAGGTGTATACATCAGCCACTTTAACCATGAGGGCATTAAACTGTCAATTTCATATGTTAAAATACCAACAGTTCTTGCTATCTCAGCTGAAAAGCAAAATGACGCAAACAGAACAACCTGACTTGAAAGAGTTGCAGGATTTGTTGCATGGAGCAGAACAAGTGGGGAAACATACCTTGCAGTGTGGTTTTGATGCTTTAGAGGCCTCGTGTAGAGCTGCTGTCACGGGGTCTGTCCTACGTAGACATGCTTGGCTCAAAGAGCAAACCTTACCAGATCATGTCAAAGCAAAATTATTAGATGCACCACTACAAAAAGATGTACTGTTCGGTGTTAAAGCTGAGGAGGTACTAAAGAAAATGGAGGAAAAAGCGAAATCTATGCAAACAGTTAAAGATTTCCTGCAGGTACAGCCTTCACGCTTCAGCAGAAACTGGCCTTCAAAAAATTGGTCCTTTCCAACCACGGACAGACCCCAAAGGGGCAGATACAGACGCCCAAGGGGTAGAGGACAACCTCAAGGATCTTACAGAGCTAGACAGTGGCAAACACCAGCCCCAAGAGGTGGAGAAGATAGACCACAGTCATTTAGAAAACAGACGCAATGACTTTCCCCTATGCCTGCCAAACAAAGCTATAATGGCAGCACCTTTGGGCGGAAAACTGGCCTTATTTTCAAAAAATGGCACATTGTTACAAAGGACAAATGGATTCTGGATATTATAGACAGAGGCTACAGGTTCCACTTTCACACCCTTCCAAAAAAGAGAGGCATGCCAAACCTGCCACAAAATCAATGGGCAGAGGCACAAAGGCAAATTTCCGCTCTCATGGATATGACAGCAATTCAAGAGGTACCTGCAAAAGAACAAGGTCAAGGTTTTTATTCAAGGCGATTTCTGGTACCAAGGAAGGACAAAGATTGGAGACCCATCTTAGACCTATCTATTCTAAACACATAATCTAGAGGTACCAAAATTCAAGATGCTCACATTACAGCAGCTTCTTCCCATGCCCTCAAGGAGGCATACCTGCATGTCCCTATCAGACAAGATTGCAGAAGATACCTCAGATTTCTTGCAGGTTCATCCCATTACCAATTCTCTGCATTGCCCTTTGGCTTATCTACTGCGCCCAGAGTGATTACGAAATGCCTGGCATCAGTAATTGCCTTCTGCAGACAATGAGGAATCCAAATCTACCCATATCTGGACGACTGCCTGATCCAAGCAGACAGCAAGGACATTCTTTTGCAACATCTGGTGTGTGTAATAAAACTGTTAAACTGCCTGGGGTACACAGTGAACAAAAAGAAATCAAAACTAATACCTTCTCAACAGATAATTTTCCTGGGTGCCAGCTTAAACACAACGACCCTGATGGCCTACCTCACGCCAGACAAACAAGGGCAACTGTCTCAATACTTCAACAGAATGGCAACTTTAACCAGGCTAACTGCAAGGAAAATCCTGCAGGCTCTGGGGTTCATGGCATCTTGTATCCTACTAATACCATTTGCAAAGCTGCATATGAGGAAACTACAATGGTACCTAAAAAACTTATGGTCTCAACACAGCCACAGCTTGGAAACAATTATACCACTCATTCCATGCCTTCAAAAGGAATTTTTGTGGTGGGCTCAAGCATACCAAAGAAACACAGGTCTTCCTTTCTGCTTACCACAAGCAACTCAAATCATCACAACTGACGCCTCAGACTACACTTGGGGAGCACACATGGCAGGTCAGTGCATTCAGGGAAAATGGTCCCAAAAAGAGATGCACGTACACATCAACCAAAAGGAGATGCTAGCCGTGCAAAATGCTCTTATGACCTTCAAAGACCTACTGCATCCAGGCCAGCTATTAATAAGGACAGACAACACCACAGTCATGTGGTACATAAACAAACGGGGGGGAACGCATTCATACCCCCTGTGCAGGCAAGCCATGACCCTGTGGAACACAGCACTGGAATTACAAATTCAACTACAGGCACAATTCTTGCCAGGAAAGGAAAACACACTGGCAGACAACTTGAGCAGAAATATTACAGACCCACACAAATGGAAGTTGCATCCTCAAGTCTTCTCAAAGATAACTCAGGCATGGGGACAGCCAGACATAGATCTATTTGCTACCCACAGAAATTGCCAGTTGGAGAAATTCTGCTCAAGGACCTATCATCCACAGGCCTGGAAAGTGGACGCACTCTCTTTCAATTGGACAACATTGACAGTCTATGCCTTCCCGCCTCTACCTCTACTGGCCAAAGTCCTATTAAAAACCAGAGCAGAGAGGCCACAAATTATTCTCATCGCTCCAGACTGGCCACGACAGCACTGGTATCCTCTCCTAAAGAGCCTGTCACACTCACCACCATGGATCCTTCCACAAGTTCCTCCTCTTTTGTCCCAGCACAATTACAAGACCCTTCACAGCCAACTCAGAACTCTTAAGTCTAGCTGCATGGAGAATACCTTAATTTGCCAACAGACCCTCCTCTCCAAAGTGGTACAGGAAGTCATCTTGGAGGCCAGGAGACCCTCTACTAGAAAAACCTACTCTGCCAAATGGAAACAATTTTGTTCCTGGAATCAAGCTAAGGGTCAGAATCCTTGGGTAATAAATATACCTCAGATTTTACAGTACCTAGCTGAGATGTTAAACAGTGGCCTTTCCTTCTCTTCCATCAAGATCCACGCTTCAGCCATTTCAGCACAGTACAATACGGATCCTCCTTTATTCTCACATCCTCTTTTAAGGCAGTTCCTCAGAGGGGCAAAAAATATACAACCCCCACGGAAACCACCAACTCCAGCTTGGGACCTCAAGTTCGTATTGGAGAAGCTGACACTGCCTCCTTTTGAGCCGGCTGCTACAGCAGAGCTACAATACTTGTCATGGAAAACCGCCTTCCTTCTGGCTATTACCTCAGCACGCAGGGTTTTGGAGCTACAGGCCCTCATGGCTGTGCAACTATTCATCATTTTCCATCAGGACAGGGTTTCCTTACGAACCAACCCTACCTTCATGCCAAAGGTAGTATCCAGTGTGGCTTTGAATCGGACTATTCATTTACCTACCTTTTATCCAAATCCACAGAACAAAGGAGAGAGGCTACTACATTCCTTGGACATTCACAGGCAACTTCATTATTACCTGGACAGAACAAAGTCATTCAGAAAATCTGAGCAGCTCTTTGTGTCCTACGCTACAGGTGCTCAAGGAAAGGCTATTTCCAAACAGACTATTTCAAAATGGATAGCTCACTGCATACGCTTTTGTTATTCATTTCATGGAAAATCAGTGCCTGTATGCATCAGATCCCACTCCAGCAGGGCTACAGCTACCTTAGCAGCTTTCCTCAGGGGGGTCCCTACCAAGGACATTTTGGAAGCAGCAACTTGGAGTTCAGTGCACACTTTCTCCAAGCACTACCACCTTCCACTATACTCTAAATCTAGAGCGGGCTTTGCCACAGCAGTCCTGCAGGGCATTCTAGCCCCTCCTAATTCCACTTAGTACAAGCCACCCTTACTTAGCTTTGGGATTCTACCCAAGTGTGATGACTGCAGCTGTATGAACGATGAACATAGTACAGTTTTGTACCTACCATAAATGTAGATGTTAGAGTGCGCATACAGCTGCAGTCCAGGTTACCCTCCCTCCATCCCCTCTTAGGACAGGGCTTATGCCAAACACCTTTATCATACAACCTGTTTGGGGTATTCCTTTATGGTGTATTTGCTTGCAACTACTGTTTTGATTTATCTACTTGTGTATGTTTGCATAACATCATGTTTTGCCTTCCTTTCTGGGGGCACCAGACATCTTGGGCAAGAAAAACTGAAGAAAATGGCGTCGGCTGCCTCTTTTATACCCCTGTCACACTGACGTCAGGGAAGAAGCGACGACAACCGACGCCAGACCTAGACTTTGGAATTCGGCCAACCGAGGACCCGCCTGATGGCAGGATAACCCAAGTGTGATGACTGCAGCTGTATGCGCATTCGAACATCTACTTTTATGGTAGGTACAAAACTGTACTTTTTTCATTTCAGACTTCGTGTTTTTTTGTAGCCATGGGGATTGTTGGGCTCTAGTTCGGGAATGTCTTAAGGGGGTGTGGTAGTTAAGGATGCTTAGGAATGTTTTATTAAAGTAGTCAACTGTGTCTTCTAGTTTGAGGTAATTTAGAAGTTGCCAGTTACAGTCTTTTAGGGATGAGCTGAATGAGAGAGGGTTGAAGTTAGTTTTTTTGCGTATTTGACAGTAGATGATGGGTTTTGCTTTATAAAGGTGTTTTCTTAGTAAGAAGGTTGGGGAGTGATCACTTAGGCTGTCAGATAAGCAGCCTGCTATGTATGACAGGGGGCTCTTATTGACTAGTATCCAATCAAGGGTAGTGTGTTTGTTGGAGTTATTTATCCTAGTAGGTGACTGGACTAGTTGGGTGAAGCCATGAATCTTTACATGATGGGTTGGGTGGTTGCTACAGCAGGATTGCCAGTCAGTGTTGAAGTCTCCTAGAATTAAAGTTTCTTGGGGTAGGTGGTGAGTAGTCCTGCTGAGAAGGTTTTCAAGTGAAGGGATGTTGTGGCCAGGTGGGAAGTAGCAGCCTATTACGTTTAGGGTTTTATTTTGGTTTATTTTAAGGTTGGCATATATTATTTCTTCCTTACCTATTTGGGAAGCTGCTAACTTTAAGATCTGGATGTCTAGATGCTGCTTAAATATTATAGCTATACCACCTCCTTTTTTGTTTAGTCAGTCTACTCTTTCTATATTGTAACCAGCAGGGAGGATTTGCTCATTAGTAATGTGTGGTTTTAACCATGTTTCTGTAAGGATCTCTACATCAGGGGAGTAGAAGTCTATGGTGGCATGGAATTCAAGCACCTTGTTGCATATACTTCTAATATTTAGGCTTATCAGAAGGAGGTCTGTTGGCTTTCTATTGACTGCGATTTGGGAGATGTGGTTTGTAGTCTGATTATGAGGGGAGGGGTTGGAGATAGAGGGACCAGGATTAAGATGGAGATATCCATTGAGTGCTAGGTTGGATATGGATGAGATTATTAGCTTTATCAATTTCTGCATATGTTTGCTTATAAGGGAAGTTTTTTGATTGCGTTTTGTGGGCAATAGGTATGGTGGTAGGGTTATGTTAGGTTGAGGGGTTGTTTTTAATTTAGGTACTGTGGTCTGTAGTCTATATAGAGGGTGTATTGGGAAGGTTGTTGACCTGATGAGAGAGTAGTAGAGTAGAGGTGGGATATGAGTGGTGGTGTGTGTGGTGGTACAGTGGGTAGTGGTTGAGTGCAGGAATGGTGGAGGTTTGGTAAGATGTGATGTATGCAAGGAGTGTGCATGCAGTGACTATAGGTATGGTGTGCTTGTACATATTAGCTGAGTAGGAGGGATAGAAGTTGTAGGAGGAAGTATAGGTGTGGTGATTTTATAGGTTGAAGGGTGGGAGGGCTTACTGTTTGTAATAAAGGTAGGACAACTGGGGGTGGGAGGGAATTGGGGGAAGGGAGGGGAGCATAGCAGGCAACAGATGAGGGAAGACTGTCAGTAGGTTTATAGGTTATAATGAAAAGGGCTGGCCCTGATTAGGCTGCAATTGTTCTTGTGGGGAGGGGGAGGATCAGAATAGACCAGAAAAGTGGTGGATAGCAATAGTATAATGAAAAGGGCTGGCCCTGATTTCACAGATATGCAAGTCTACATAAACAATAAGAAAAGGCAGTAGTTACTCTAACTTGCTTGTTTTGCATACCTGTCTTATTGAAATAAAATAAGCCAATTTTACCAAGGAGGTATGTGGAAATTAGGAAGACAAGAATTTACAAGAGAAAAGGTTTAGAAGTAGAGAAACAGCAGAGCATACAAATAGTACAGCATCTAAAGACAGATTGCAGTTAGAAGTACAGAATGGGGGGGGGCAGCTAATGTTCTGAAACAATAAGAAAATCAGTAGGTACTTTAGACTTAATTGTTTTGCATACCTTTCTTTTGAAATAAAATAAACACTTGTAACCAGGAGTATGTGGGATTTAGAAAGACGACAAGTTATAGGAGAAAGGGTTTAGTAATACTAGAAAAACAGCAGCGCTTTCAAATAGTTGAAACAGCTTGTAAAGGGAGACCACTGTTAGAAAGTATAGTATGGGGAGGGGCAAACTAACGTCTGTGATGGAGTGCTTTACTTAAAAATAGAAATTAAACAAGGGCTAGCAATTAATTTTGTCTGGAGGATAAAACATACTTTTTGTATATTTTGAAATTAACACTCAATCCAAGGTTGCCTGGTTCTGTTCAAGAGCACTGCAGGCCAATAGATTGAACTTGGCTTGGTGGGGATCCAGGGAAAGTAGAATTAGAAGCTTAGGTATGAGCACTCCATCCAAAGAGACAAGCAGCTACACGTACTGCGTTCCTTGCTTAGGCCCAGACCACGACGTCCCTCGCTGTCTTTTTTTGTTCCTTATTCAGTCCACGAACTATTCATCATCGGTCCGTTTTTGCAGCAAACTATTTCGGTACTCTGTTTAATTATCCAGAAATGGCTTCAGTAAGCCACCCGACTACCGACATTCCCAAAAAAAAAAAAAAATGTAAAGACAAAGACAGACTGCATAGGTCCAAAGCTGCTTACGGTGCTTCCGTTAAGCTAGTCTCCAGTTCGCCGGTATTCAGGCGCATTCGCAGCCCCTGATACCCACTACTTCAGATTTGCAGGCCTCTATTGAGACCCATTCGGAGTCCGGTATGCCGCGAGATGCTTCTTCGACCATGCAACCTGCGGATGTCTCTACCTTGGATGGGTCCGGAGCTGCTGTGCATGCACCGGATTCTGAGGGTGTATTCAGGCCTGCTGAATTGCCTTTCAAACCAACGACATCTTCTTCTTCTTCAGGGCCTAAAACTGGACCCAGGCCTAGAAAACAGACGTCCAAAGTGCATGGTCAGGCCCATATGCCTAAAAAAACAATAAGAATGGCTTGAAGACCTTATTACTTTAATTAGGGGAAGCCAGCCTTCTCCTTCTAAGAGACCTAGAACTGATTTTCCTTCTAATTCTCCTGATCAAGATTCTGAAATTTCTGTTATTTTCTGATTACCAGGATTTGCCCTTATCCACTTACGAGGATTCTGATGCAGAGGACTCCATTCCCTCTGCTTCCCCTCCAGAAGATTTTTCTTTTGGTGAAACCTTGCACACTCTTAGGGAGCATTTCTGCTGGGAAAGCCAGGAATACTCTGACTCCAAAAAGAGTCTTAGGGAATTCTTACTCCTACCTCAGCACAGGCCTTTAGCTATCCCTCATGTCCTGGACATTGTAGATGATACTTTCTTGGAATCTAGCCTGGCCCCAGACCCTTTACCTCCTGCTCCCAGAAAACCTGACAGGTATTACAGAGTCCTAGACTCTCACAAGTTCCTGTTCAAGAATCCTACTGCGGACCCAGAGACTATTTCCAGGGGACCTAAAGGCATTAAGGCTACTACTGCCAAAAACCCTACCCCCTCTGATAGAGATTCCAGGGCCTTGGACAGATGGGGTAAGAAGGTATATACTTCTGCTACTTTGGCCATTAGGGCTTTAAACTGCCAGTTTCATATGTCAAAGTATCAGCAGCATATTATGGCACTACTTAAATAGAAAATTATGTTGATTCCTGATTGTGCTGAAAATAAAGAATTACAGGATTTAATGCATTCTGCTGAACAAGTTGGTAAGCATACTTTGCAATGTGATTTTGACTCTTTAGAAGCATCTTGCAAGGCTGCTGTCACTGGGTCTGTTCTTAGAAGGCATGCTTGGCTTAAGGAGCAGAATTTGCCAGATCATGTTAAAGCTAAATTAATGGATTCTCCCTTAAACCAAGACCGCCTGTTTGGCAACAAAGCACAGTAAGTCCTTAAAAAGATGGAGGAAAAAGCTAAATCTATGCAAACTGTTAAAGATTTCCTGCAAGTACAGCCTCCCAGATTCGGTAGGCATTGGCCTTCTAAGAATTCGTCCTTTCCTATCTCTTCCAGGCCTTCTCAGTCCAAACCCAGGAACAGCAGACCACCTAGGCTACAGTCTCAAGGTACTCGCAGGCCTAAGCAGTACGGGGCTCCCACTTCCAAAAGCTGGAAGTAATAAGACACCCCCCTATGGAAAACTGTCACAATGACTTAACCTTAAACCTTCCAAGCCCTGCTCAACTGCTTGCTACCTTAGGGGGAAAGATCGCCCTGCATGCAAAAAACTGGGAACTCATTACCCAGGACAAATGGGTTTTAAATATAGTTTCCCAAGGATACAGATTCCACTTTCACACCTTACCAACCCTAAATGGTTGGCCAGACCTACCCTCAAATCAGTGGGCAGAGGCTCAACAGCAGGTTCTCTCTCTTCTAAGTATCAGGGCTATTCAGCCTGCCTCAGCAGAAGAAAGGGGACAAGGGTTTTACTCAAGACTTTTCCTGGTATGCAGAAAAGACAGCTGCTTGCGTTCTATCCTGGACTTCTCTATTCTAAACACCTTTTTGGTAATCCCAAAATACAAAATGCTAACACTTCATCAGCTGCTTCCTATGCCAGGCAAAGATGCCTGGTTGGCAGCCTTAGACTTAAAGGAAGCTTACCTGCACATTCCAATAAGGGAATCTTGCAGGAAATACCTACGCTTCAGAGCAGGCTACATGCACTATCAGTTCTCTGTGCACTTCCCTTTGGCTTATCTACTGCTCCCAGGGTATTCACAAAGTGCCTAGCTCCAGTCATTGCATTTTGCAGGCAAAGAAATATTCAGATATACCCATACCTGGACGATTGTCTAATTCAGGCAGAAAGCCAGGACATGCTACTAAATCATCTGGCATTTGTAAAGAAACTTCTAACCTCACTGGGGTACACCATAAACAAAAGGAAATCTCATCTAGTACCTGCCAACAAATTGTATTCCTGGAAGCATGCTTTAACACAACTTCCCAGATAGCTTACCTCACGCCAGAGAAACAAGTTTATTTGACAGCCTACTTCGAACTATTGGCCACAAAGACCCAGCTATCTGCAAGGAAAATCCTGCAAGCCCTGGGGTTCATGGCTTCATGCATTCTACTAATTCCATATGCAAGACTGCATATGAGGAAACTACAGGAGCTGGAGTCAATGATTCCTGTCATTCCTTGTATAAAGACAGAGTTCCTTTGGTGGGCAGACGCTTGCTACCACAACAAGAGACTGCCATTCACTCTACCCCCTGCCGCCCAAACCCTAACAGATGTGTCAGACTATGCATGGGGGGCTCACTTGGCAGGGCAGTGCATTCAGGGCAGATGGAACCTGAGTCAGATGCACCTGCATATCAGTCAAAAAGAAATGTTAGCTGTACAGACTTCCCTGACAGCCTTCAAGGACCACATCCTTCCAGGACAATTATTGGTAAAGACAGACAACACCACTGTTATGTGCTACATAAGCAGGGGGGAACCCACTTGTTTCCTCTCTGCAGACTAGCCATGGCTCTGTGGAACACAGCCTTGAGCTACCAAGTGCACCTACAAGCTCAGTTCCTGCTAGGCATGCTAAATTCACTGGCAGACGACCTAAGCAGAAGTCTCATGGACCCACACGAGTCTAAACTGGAACCAAAGATATTCAACATTTTGAGAAACAAATGGGGGAACCCAGAGGTAGACCTCTTTGCTTCCCCTCAGAACTACCAATTGGACAAATTCTGCACAAGGACTTCCCACAGGTAAGTTTGGAAAGTGGATGCCCTGTCCTTCACCTGGGAAAGCTTCTCATTTTATGGCTTTCCCCCTCTGCCTCTCCTCTCAAAAGTTCTGCTAAAGATCAAACAGGATAAACCAAGGACAATACTGATTGCACCAGACTGGCCACGCCAGCACTGGTACTTCCTCTTGCGCAGTATGTAACTGCTGGTACCATGGCACCTGCCTCAGACCCCTTCCTTGCTGTCCCAGCAGGAGGGCCAAATTTTGTTTCCCCAGCTTCAAACCCTGAACCTTGCAGCCTGGCTAATTCCCTGAGCTCTCCAATAGCATCCCTCAGTAAGCAGGTGCTAGATGTCATTCTGGAGGCCAGGAGGCCTAGTACTAGAAAATCCTATGCTGAAAAGTGTGGAAAAGATACTGTTCCTGGAGCCAGACTCGGGATGAGCATTACAGTGCCCAGCTTACCGCATATTCTTCAGTACTTAACAGAGATGCTCCACAAGGGCCTTTCCTTCTCATCAATTAAAATTCATGCCTCAGCCATTTCGGCACATTATAATACTGAGCCTCCCCTCTTCTCTCACCCCCTGTTGAAACACTTCCTCAGAGGGGCCAAAAATTTAAGACCACCCAGGAGAGCACCTACTCCAGCCTGAGACCTTAACTTTGTATTGGAAAATATCACTCTACCTCCTTTTGAGCCAGCTGCAACTGCAGAGTTGAAATTCCTTTCTTGGAAGCATTCCTTTTAGCCATCACTTCAGCAAGAAGAATGACTGAATTACAGGCCCTCATGGCAGTGGAGCCCTTCATCTTCCATGCTGACAGGATGTCCCTCAGGACCAATCCTTCCTTTATTGCCCAAAGTGGTATCCAGTGTGGCCCTTAATCAGTCCATTCATTTGCCAACCTTTTTTCCTAATCCACAGAACAAAGGAGAATGAATTCTGCACTTTTTGGACATGCACAGACCACTTATATTTTATTTGGACAGGACTAAGCCTCTCAGAAAAACTGAACAGCTGCTAGTTGCTATTGCTGCAGGGGCAGATGGGAAGGCCATTTCAAAGCAAACCATTTCTAAGTGTATAGGCCATTGCATTTATTTCTGCTATAAGCACCATGGAAAACCTACCCTACAGGGGATAAGATCACATTCCACCAGGGCTGCATCTACCTCTACAGCCTTTCTCAGAAGTGTCCCTACCAGGGACATCCTAGAAGCTGCTACCTGGAGCTCTGTACATACCTTCACTAAGCATTACCACTTGCCTGTTTTTTCTAAATCCAAAGCTGGTTTTGCCACTGCAGTCTTGCAGGGCTTTATAGCTGGTTCTAATGCTCTGTAACTTGCTCCTCCCCTACCTTAGCTTTGAGAATCTACCCAAATGTAATGACTGCAACAGTGAAACATGAAGAACATAGTACAGTGGTGTACACTTACCATAAATGTAGATGTTCGAGTGTATTCACTGTTGCAATCCTGGTTACCCTCCCTCCAGCCCCCTGACTTCTATTGTGTATACCTTTCTTCTTGTTTAGTGTATTTCAGCTTTCTGGTGTATTTGCTTTTTATTGGAGGTGTAACCATATATATATATATATATATATATATATATATATATATATATATATATATATATATATATTTACATGTGTTTGCTTCCCATTATGGGGGCACCTGACATCTGGGGCAAAAAAAAACTGATGTAATGGCGTCGGCTGCATGCTTTATACCCCTAACTATCTGACATCATGGAAGAAGAGACAGCATCTGATGCAGAACTCAAGACTTTGATATTCAGGCTGGCTGAGGGCTACCTGCAGACAGATAACCCAAATGTAATGACTGCAAAAGTGAATACACTCGAACATCTACATTTATGGTAAGTGTACACAACTGTACTTTTCTGAAGTTGTGGCCTTGTACTGTCTTGTCTACTTATTTGGATCTCCTTATGTTGTTTGACCAGGTAATATGCAAGTCAGATGCACCAACGGGTGATGTTATGCTTGATGAGGCTCTCAAGCACATCAAAGAGACACAACCTCCAGAAACAGTACAAAGCTGGATTGAGCTATTAAGTGGTAAGTTGCAGAGATGTATTTTTTACCGGCATAGTGCCACTGTCAGTACTGAAAATGTTTTCAAACTTGTGGTTTATGTTGTTCTTAAATTTATGAGCATTTTTTTGTTAAAATGATGAAACTCGTGGATTTTAAGCCTTGCCGTTTGGCAGAAATTTCAGTAAGTGGTGTTTGCTTTTCATGATGTTCATCGTGTTTCACTGTTGCAGTCATTACTCTTGGGTTATCCTGCTGGCAGGCTACCCGCAGTCGGCCTGAATTCCAAAGTCTTGGTCCGGCGTCTGATGCTGTCACTTCTTCCTTGACATCAGTGCGCCAGGGGTATAAAAGATGCAGCCAACGCCATTTTCTTCAGTCTTTCTTGCCGCGCAGTGCCCGAAGCAGAAGCAGTTCGCAAGTGCCGGTTGGCCGACTCCTGAGATTATCGTGTTCGAATTTCAGATCCGAAGTCTTCATTTAAAGCCAAGTACCCCGTTGGGGAAGCTTTTTTCTTGCTCCAGACCAGTGTCAGAAAAAGTTAATAATTGTATTTCTTGTGGGAAGCAAATACATCATAAGGACTTCCATTCCTTGCCTAGGCCCTGACCACGACGTAGCTGATTGCAGTTTTTGTGCTAGATTTAACCAATGCACTATTAAACGTCAGTACGATTTTGCATTTCATTACTTTGGCCGAAGATTTAATTACACAATGTCGTCTGATAGCCATTCGACTACCGCAGTTCACAAGAAACGCAAGGAAAAGAAAAAGGACAGGCATCTGAGGTCCAAAACTGACGACGAGGCTTCTTCTAAGCCAGTCGCCATTTTACCGGTTCTCATTGAGGCGCTTTCGCAGCCCCCTGACGCCCGCTACCTCAGAGCCGCAGGCCGCTTCAGACTCTGGAAACTCAAGGTATTGGACACTTGGAAAATATTCCATCAGATGGGTCTGGAGCCACTGAGCAGGCATCAGCTTCTGAGAGTGTTTTCAGGCCTTCACAGTTGTATATAAAACCGACTACAGCTACAAAGGCAAAGACTAAAGCACCACTAAAGACAAAGAAATAAGTGCAGCAAGCCCATGGACAGGCCTCCATGCCTAAGAAACATGCTCAAAATGGCCGAAGACCTTATTACTTTGATCAGGGGTTCCCATTCCCCTCCAGAGAAGAGGCCTAGGCAAGAGACAGAATATGAATCTTCAGATCAGGTTTCCATTTCCTCTGACTTCTCTTCTGACCAAGAGTACTCTCTCCCTCCCTGTGAGGATTACGATGCTGAAGAATCTATCCCTTCATCCTCCCCTCCTGAGGATTATTCTTTTGGGGAAACCCTGCATACCATGAGGGAGCACTTCCACTGGGAGAGCCAAGACTACTCAGAATCTAAGAAAAGGCTTAGAGATTTTCTTTTACTACCTCAGCACAGGCCTCTTGCTTTCCCTCCTGTTTTAGACATTGTAGATGATGTATTTTCAGAGTCCGGCCTGTCCCCTGACTCTTTACCCCCTGCTCCTGTTAAGCCAGACCGATACTACAGGGTTCCAGATTCACATAAATTTCTTTGTAAAAACCCTGCTGCTGACCCAGAAACTATTTCTCAGGGTCCCAAAGGGGTCAAGGCTTCCACTGCAAAATACCCTATCCCCTCTGATAGGGATTCAAGGGCACTGGACAGACGGGGGAAAAGGGTTTACACTTCTGCTACCTTGGCTGTGAGGGCTTTAAATTGTCAATTTCATATGCTTAAATATCAGCAATACTTATTGTCACTGCTTGAACAGAAAATGTTAAACTCTGAATGTGCAGAAAACAAGGAAATGCAGGATTTATTGCTTGCAACTGAACAAGTGGGAAAGCATACTTTGCAATGTGGTTTTGATTCTCTGGAGGCCTCTTGCAGGGCCACTGTTATGGGTTCTGTCATTAGGCGACATGCTTGGTTAAAGGAACAGAATCTGCCTGATCATGTTAAAGCAAAATTATTAGATGCTCCATTACAGCATGATACTTTGTTTGGTGTTAAAGCAGAAGAGGTGCTGAAAATGGTGGACAAAGCGAAATCTATGCAGACGGTTAAGGATTTCTTACAGGTGCAGCCACCCAGATTTAGCAGGAACTGGCCTACAAAGAATTGGTCCTTTCCAGTGTCAGACAGGCCACAAAGAGGCAGATACAGACTCCCCAGTGGCGGATCCCAGCCCCAAGGCTCATACAGGCCTAAACAGTGGGGTGCTTCTACCTCCAAAAGCGGAGAAGAGAAATCACAGCCATACAGGAAAAAGTCCCAGTGGCTTTCCTCTGACAGAACCAAGCACTCATCGTTTGGCAGCCCCCTTAGGGGGAAAACTAGCACTTTTTTCACAAAATTGGCCATGATCACCCAGGACAAATGGGTTTTGAACATAGTGTCTCAGGGCTACAGGTTCCACTTTCATACCCTGCCAAGGGCAAAAGGTATGCCAGACCTGCCACACAATCAATGGGCAGAGGCACAAAAGCAAGTTTCATCCCTCATGGACATGAGGGCCATTCAGCGAGTACCACAGCAAGAGCAGGGACAAGGATTTTACTCGAGACTTTTCTTGGTACCCAGAAAGGACAAAGCCTGGAGACCAATACTGGACCTGTCTATTCTAAACACATTCTGGACGTTCCAAAATTCAAAATGTTGACTGTGCAGCAGCTACTGCCCATGCTGGGGAAGAAGGTTTGGCTTGCAACTTTGGATCTGAAAGAGGCATACCTACATGTCCCAATCAGACAATCTTGCAGAAGATACCTCAGAGTCCTAGCTGGCTCAATGCACTACCAATTATCTGCACTGCCCTTGGGCTTATCTACTGCGCCCAGGGTCTTCATCAAATGCCTGGCACCAGTAATTGCATTTTGCAGACAAAGAGGAATTCAAATATATCCTTACTTGGATGACTGCCTTATTCAAGCAGAGAACAAGGACAGTCTACTAAAGCATCTGGCGTTTGTAAAAAGATTACTAATTTGCCTAGGGTACACAGTAAACGAAAAGAAGTCAAAACTAGTACCCTCTCAAGAGATAATATTCCTGGGTGCAAGCTTAAATACAACTGCCCAGATGGCTTATTTCACACCAGACAAACAAAGGCAACTGACTTCTTACTTCAAAATGTTGGCAACAAAGACCCAGTTATCTGCAAGAAAAATTCTGCAGGCTTTGGGCTTCATGGCATACTGCATTCTGCTTATTCCATATGCCAGACTGCATATGAGGAAACTGCAATGGTATCTATAAAGTGTTTGGACTCAACATTGCCACAGCCTGGAAATATTAATTACCCTCATTCCCTGCCTGCAACAGGAGTTTCAAAGATGGGCACAGGCCTGTCACCACAACAAGGGACAGCCATTCATTTTACCCACAGCCAGGCAGACACTAACAACGGATGCATCAGATTACGCCTAGGGGGCCCACATGGCAGGAAAATGTATTCAGGGCACATGGCCCACAAGCCAGATACATCAGAAAGAGATGCTAGCTGTTCAGAATGCCCTGACAGCTTTCATGGATCTACTTCATCCAGGACAACTACTGATAAAGACGGACAATACTACAATCATGTGGTACATAAGCAGGGAGGCAGACATTCCTACCCCGTCTGCAGACAAGCCATGACTTTGTGGGACACAGCATTGACTTATCAAGTTCACCTGCAAACACAATTCCTGCCAGGAAAAATAAATACTCTGGCAGATGAACTAAGCAGAAACCTCATGGATCCCCATGAGTGAAAACTGGATCCACAAGTCTTCAGCATGATAACAAGGAAATGGGGATGCCCAGACATAGATCTATTTGCCTCCCCTCACAACTGCCAACTACAGAGATTCTGCACAAGGACTTATCACAAGCAAGCATGGAAAGTGGACGCCTTATCCTTCAGCTGGAAAAACCTAACAGTATATGCCTTTCCTCCACTGCCTCTCCTCCCCAAGGTACTCCTAAAGGTCAGACAAGAAAAAACAAAAATGATACTGATTGCCCCAGACTGGCCACGCCAGCACTGGTACCCAATCCTAAAGAACTTGTCCCAATGTCCAGCCTGGGTATTGCCTCACATTTCTCACTTACTGACCCAACAGAACAATCAGATCCTGCACAGCCAACTCAGGACCTTAAATCTGGCAGCATGGCAGATAATGTAGCCATTCAGAACACTCCTCTCTCCAAAGCTGTGATGGATGTTATTTTGGAGGCCAGGAGGCCCAGTACCAGAAAATCTAATGCAGAAAAATGGAAGAGATTCTGTGCTTGGAACCAGGCACAAGGAATTGACATGTTTGTACCAAATATTCCTCAGATTTTACAATACTTAACTGAGATGCTGGACAAAGGCCTATCCTTTTCATCAATTAAGATTCATGCCTCTGCCATTTCAGCCCATTACAATACGGAACCACCTATCTTTTCTCATCCTTTAATAAGACAGTACCTCAGAGGGGCCAAAAACATAAGACCTCCAAGGAGAGCACAAATACCTGCATGGGACCTCAGTTATGTCTTGGAAAAACTCACACTGCCTCCTTTTGAGCCAGCCTCAACAGGTGATATAAAATTCTTATCCTGGAAAACAGCTCTACACCTAGCAATAACCTCTGCAAAGCGAGTCTCGGAGTTACAAGCACTCATGGCTGTGGAACCTTTTATCATTTTTCATCCAGACAGGGTTTCTCTGAGGACAAACCCTACATTCATGCCTAAGGTGGTATCCAGTGTGGCCCTCAACCAAACCATTCACTTGCCTACCTTTGATCCAAATCCACAAGGTTGAGAAAATTCTGCATTCTTTGGACATACACAGGCAGCTACGTTTCTACTTGGACAGAACTAAAGCTTTCAGAAAGACTGAGCAACTTTTAGTGTCATGTGCTGCAGGATCACAAGGAAAGGTTATCTCAAAACTGACTATTTCTAAATGGATAGGCCATTGCATCCGTTTCTGCTATTTTCAACATGGCAAAGCAGTGCCTAAGGGCATTAGGCCTCATTCCACCAGAGCAGCAGCCACTTCAGCAGCCTTTCTCAGAGGAGTACCAACCAAAGATATCTTAGAGGCTGCAACTTGGAGTTCAGTGCACACTTTCACAAAGCACTTCCACTTGCCTCTTTACTCTACTCTAAGTCCAGAGCTGGCTTTGCCACTGCAGTTCTGCAGGGCCTCATAGCCTCTCCTAATCCTATTTAGCCCAGCCACCCATCCTCAGCTTTGGGATTCAACCCAAGAGTAATGACTGCAACAGTGAAACACGATGAACATAGTACATTTGTGTAACTACCATAAATGTAGATGTTCGAGTGTATTCACTGTTGCAGTCCAGGTTACCCACCCACCATCCCCCTTTTTTCTTTGCTGGGACTTAGCTATACTTCTCTATCCTATACAACCTATGTGGTGTATTTGCTTGTAGATGAAGGAAATGTTTATTTTTGTGCATGCATACTTATTTTTCAGCCTACCAATTTGGGGGCACCTGACATCTGGGGCAAGAAAAACTGAAGAAAATGGCGTCAGCTGCATCTTTTATACCTCTGGCGCACTGACGTCAGTGAAGAGGCGACAGCATCCGATGCCGGACCTAGACTTTGGAATTCTGGCCGACTTGAGGGTAGCCTGCCAGCAGGATAACCCAAGAGTAATGACTGCAACAGTGAATACACTCAAACATCTACATTTATGGTAGGTACACAACTGTACTTTCCTTGCTTTGTCCTGTGACTTCTCTGCTGCCCCAAGGATATTCACAAAATGCCTCACTTCTGTCATTGCAAGGCGAGAGGGGTTTAGATCTTTCTTTATTTGGCTGATCTGCCCATTCAGGCCGTGTCCACAGAGGTTCTGCTTTAGGACCTCCATTTTACTATTTCCATGCTGCAGATTCTGGGGTTCAGCATTAACTTTCAAAAATCAATCTTTACTCTCCTTCTCAGGATTGTTTTTCTTGCTTGCAGGATCCAGACCATTCCCATGTTGGCAGACCTGCCTTTCCCCCAAGGCCCTATCTCTGATTGCATTTTTCTAGTTTCTTCTTTGTCTGGCTTCAGTCGGCACCAGGGACTTTCTCAGGGTTCTCTGATTCATGGCCTCCACCATTCCTATGCTGCCTCTGGCCAAATTCCATATGAGAAAGTTTCAGTGGAACCTGAAGTCTGTGTGGCTTCAACACTATCAACCCTTGGCCTTCCTAGATCTCTTCCTTTTCTGTGTCAAGCTTGAGCTTCAGTGGTAGATTCATCAGCTTTCTGTTAACCTGTGGCTTCTTTCCAGCCTCCAGTTCTGACTCCAGAGCTCTTTTCGGATGCCTCAGACAGGAGGTGGGAAACTTCCTTCTACTCTTTCAAGGTTCAGGGTCTCTGGCCTCCTTATCAGAGGTCAGACCACATCAGCATCAAAGAAATGAGGGCTCTACCTGCTCTTTCAGCTTTTCATACCCTCCTTCATCCCAGGCACCTCAAAGAGTTCACAGACAATACCACAGCGATGTGGTATGTCAACATGCAAGGTGGGTACAAGGTCCTACCTTTGCAGGCTGGCTCTTCAGGTCTGGGATCTAGAAGTAAAGTATCAAGTGACTGTTCAGGCTGTGTACATTCCCTCAGAGTGCAGTATAGTGGCGCACACTGAGCAGGTCCAGCAGACGGGCTCACAAATGGATTCTTCGCAGAGATGCGTTTCTGGACATTATCCATCAGTGAGTTGTTCCTCAAGTAGATTTTTGCCTCCCCTTTGAATAGACAAATTACTTTATTCTGTTCCAGAATCTCTAGTTCTCTGTCTTGGAAAGTGGATGCCCTGTCTTTTCTTTAAAAGGGGATTTTTTTGTATGCCTTCCCTCTCCTCTCCTCCCGAGGGTTTTGCACAAGATCGGACAGAACTCCTCCAAAATGTTGCTCGTGACTTCCTTTTTGTCCAGACAGTATTGATTTCCCCCATCTTTCTCCCTTGTCCAGTGGCGATCATCACAAGTTACCTCACAGGGTGGACCACCTCACACAAGGCAAGGGATGTCTTTTCCATCCACACCTGTCCACTCTTCAGCTGGCACTGTGGGTGATAGGGTTTTGATGTCTCTTGGGCACCTCTTTTCTGAGGGCGTGCTTCGGGTGCTGCAGGAAGCCAAGAAGCCTACTCCCAGCAATATTTGTTCATTTGGAAGAGATTTTTTTGTCTGGTGCCTCTCTTGAAAGCAGGATCCCTTTTCAGTGCAGGGTAGCTATGGATGTCCTTCCATTTCACTATTGCAGTATGCATTGCATTTGAGATCCCCTGCCAAGGGAGGCTCAACATCTGACCAGTATACCAAAGCCATTAGGTTGCTTTAAGGTACGCTGTATGTCACACGTGTGCTCCTCATATAATGCAGGGCATAAAGGTGATGTCCGGACGTACCATCCTCGGAACTTCTTTGCCGCCAGACCGAACACTTTCTCTTGATCGTCACTCTGAGTGCCTATTCCATTGCTGTTTCACCAAACCATTGCAGATAAGTGCACCACTTGGGGTTTTGTTTTACTTATCTTTTATTATATTGTTGCTTGTGGGGTTTCATGTTATCCAAGAAGGGTAAATTCCAGTATGGGAGACAGAATCTCCATAACGATTGCCATGAACATTGTCTGTTATGCCTGGGCGCTTTGCGCGACCATATGTCCTGCTCAATTTGTTAGGCCTTTGTTTCGAAGACCCTTCGTAGTACACTTTCTTTTTTGACACTGTATTTTGAAAACCAGTATCTTAAGTTTCTAGCTAAGGATACGATGGATGGAACTTTCCACTCGGAGGGACAGCAGTCTGTGAAGAAGGCCAAGAAATCTAAGCTGGAATCTTCTGCTGTTTAACCTCCCCCAGACATATCTCCAGAGGTGAGTGAACGCCTGGAGGTTCGCCCAGCTTTTTATCACTGAACTCCTCTGCCGCAACCAGGTTGGAGGCCAGCAGGGCTCTGACATTTAAGCACATCCGAGGAGGCTTTGCAGCCATCCACTTTGGACATTCAGAGGGAATCACGACTGATCATCTCTGGGGGGCCTGGGGGGGGGGTCCTCAAATCTTAGAGAAGTCCCTACTACCGTTATTGAATGCCATCCTGGTCTGGAGCCTTTTCCATTTTTTTAAGGCGGATGTCCCATTGAAGAAAAAGCAAAAGAGTAAACATATTTCTCTTGCCCATAAGGATCCACAGAGTGAATGACAGTCCTTCACTCAGGGCTTGTTTAGTGCTTTGATGGCTTTAAAACCTCCTCTGGGAGTTTCTGTTCCACCCCCATTGTTCCTCTATCCCTCTTAAAAGACCTATAGAACTGGATTCCTCTGAGGAGGAGGCACATTCAGATGAGTAATCCCTTGCTTACTCTTCTCAGATTCAATCTTCTTTGGTTTATGGATTGGAAGAAGAGGAATCTACCAGTCCTGATGCTCCCTTCAGAAATATTTCTTTTGGGACACTATCTTTAGGATGATGGAGCTCTTTAAATGGGACTATGCTCAGGAGTCTGAGATACAAAAAAAGGTATTATGAGTTGCTGCAGATATATTCGCCAAGACCTTCTGCTGTCGTTTCTGTTTTGGCTGCCTTGTTGGATGCATCTTCTAAAGCTTCAAGGCTCCAGACTCTCTCAGCCTCCTGCCCCCAAGAAGCCTGATAGATTCTATAGAGTGTCTGAGGACTGAAAATTCTTGTACAAGTGTCCTTCTGTTGACCACTTGGTAGTGTCTGTAGCTTCTGACAAGCCATCTCAGTTGCTACCTTCTCCTTAGTTGCTGCCCTTTGATGGAGATATCAGAACCATGGAAAGGCTAGGCAAGAAGGTTTTTACCTCTGCTACCTTAGCTTTTAGGGCTGTTAATTATCAGACCCTTATGTCCAGGTACTTGTTGGCTCACTTGTCCCAGACCTGTTCTGCTCTTTATCTGTTAGGGACTTCTTCCCAGGCAGCTCGTCATTCCAGCAAGTGTAGCTATGATGCAGCGGATGCTTCCTCTAGGGATGCTGCTTTTGGGTCTGTGATGAGAAGGTATTCTTGGCTTCAGCTTCAACCTTTGCCTGATGATATTAAGGCTCCACCTTCGTGGGACCTCAGTTTTGTTCTTAAAAGATTGACTCTGGCTCCTTTTGAGCTTCAACTTCCTTAAAGCGTTGTACTTGAAAGACTGTTCTTTTAGTCTTTACTTCAGCTAAGAGAGTGTATGAGCTTCAGGCTCTCATGGCTGTTCCTCCTTTTTAGTTCACAGGGACAGGGTGTCTCTTCATACTAATCCTTCTTTTATGCCCAGGGTGGTCAGTGAGCTGTCTCAATTTCTCTATTACTTTGCCTTCGTTTTTTCCTTCTGTGCAGCCTGCCAATGAAAATGTTCTTCACACCTTCGATTTTCATAAACAGCTCAGATATTTGGATAAGGCTAAGGCTTTTCGCAAATCAAAGCAGCCTTATTTCCTTTCATCCCAGGTCTTTGGGTTTGTCAGTCTCTCTGAGTAAACCATCTCTAAGGCCATTTCTTTTTGCTCTTTTCATGGTAAATGGTTTTCATCTTCTGCAAAGGCTTATTCTGCCAGAGCTGATGCTTTTGTTGACTTTTTCAAAAGACTAGCTACAAGTTGGATGTTATTTCCAGAGCAAGAGCTGGTTTTGCCATTACTGCCCTGCATGGGTTTATAGAAGGCTCTTCAGTGCTTTCCTCCTGCCAGGTTTCCTCTTGAACTTTTTTACTTTCCCTTGCGTAAGGAATACTGCAACAGTGCTGTGGCTGGACATAGTACAATTATTTAAAATCCTACCATGACAGTAGATGTTCTTTTCTTCACTTTTGCAGCATTTGGTTCCTCTCTCCTACTTTCCCTGCTTTGGCCAAGCAGGCAAGAAGAATAGGGTAGGGATTATTTTCTTTTTCCTTCTGGATGAGCATGTTCCTCCTGGTCCCTTGAGGCAATCTGTTCTTCCTGGGCTTTCACTTCTGAAGTATGCACTTCTGTACTCCACCTTTATGCTGTGTGCTTTGTGCGGCGAGCATATGTGTAAAGTATGACACCAGTAAAGACTAAAGGATTTGGTATACTAGCTGGATGTTGGGCTGACCTTGGCAGTAGATCCCTTATGTAAGGTATACTGCAACGATGAAGAGAAGGACATCTATTGTTTAATTGTAAGATTTTACATAACTGCACTTGAGAGCATGTTCCCAAAACCTAACACCGTCACTCAAAAGAAGCACTGCATCCATGTATGTTCATCATTCCCACTGCCTCAATGGCATTTTGAGTTATCTGCCAAGGTAACCCAGTACTGGCCAGCTTTCAAAAGTTCAGACCCTCCTCCCTCTCAATTCCTGGGACAGCTGATTAGCCTTGCATATCCTGAGAGGGAATCCTACATCTATCGCGGGAAGTGAAAATTCAGTCTTTTTCAGCCATCCAAAGAAGAAAGTCCTCTGACTCTCTTCATAGGATCCAGTGCTGATTTTTCCAGCTTACTGCTAAGTCAGCCCCATTCGGGGACCTCCTTCCTTTGTTTTTATTAGGATTAATTGTTATCTTTCTATGTTTGTTTATTTAAATGTGTATATTTAATGTTTTGTCAGTGTTTGTAGTAATTCATAGATTTGATGATTGATACTAGGCTAACTACCTGGGGGGGGCTTTTTAAAGCCTAGCCCAGGTTTCCCGAAAGAATATGAATGTCCTATGTCCAAATAGAACATTGGGGGCCAGGCATTTATAAACTACCTCTCTCCATAAGAGAGACGGATGCCAGGTCTGGTGGAAGTTTTATACTCCCCATCCACTGATGTATGTTGTGCTTAAACTGGGTAATAGACGAACTAAGCTTCACATGGATGAGAAAGCCTGTTCTATGGGGTGGCAGTCTCTGAGACGCGCATCTCTCTCCAGCATGTTCTGTTAAAGTCACAGACAAAATTCAGGTTCCTAGGACTTTATTTCCTGTTACTTTTTGACTTATGAATATGCAGGAGATTCATAACTGTGGGGTTTGTGGGATGACTTGTAAGCCAGGTCTAGACCACCCCTCAGCAATCTATAGGAGACTAAGTAGAGGGAAAGGGCTTTAAGGTGCTCTGCATAAGGCAGGTTTGTTATGTTAACCTCTGAGGTTACTCTAGTTGCTGCATATGTCTAGTCAGGTGCATACCAGAGGGAGCATTGTACTGTATGAGTGGCCTGATAAGGACGGAGTACAGTGGGATAATGACCAGTTTGGACCTAGATGCATGCTCTTGCTTAAATTTGCCCAACATAACTACTGTGACAACGTGATGGTCAAAGGTAAGGCTGCTGTATACGTGCACCCAGATCCCTGACCACTGGATCAGCTCTTTTGGAGTGCATCATTAACATGGTAATTAGCTGAGATGGTTAACTTCCCAAAGGGTATAGTTATGCACTTCTTAGCATTGAGTTTAAGACCATGGCTTTGGCACTATTTGCTAGTCAGAGATAGGCCTTCTTGAATGCTGGTACTGCAAAGGAGTCGATAATCTCCAGCTTGCAATCCCCTGCAAACTTGGCAGTAAACCTTCATTCTTGTGACAATTTCTGCTTATAGCAATGTTTGGCTTCTTTCTCTGACGAATGCTTGTTTTTACGGTCTCTAATGAAACTTTCAGTATTTCTCTCAAATGCAGTGTGTATTTGTGCTGTTAGACACTAGAGGCCTGTCTTTACTGCGTTACTGTGATTTATTTTCATCTTTTGACAGGAAGATGTTGCAGAGGTTTGATTCTTCCTGCATTATTCATTATTTACTATGTGTATGACTCTGCAGTAAAGTAAAGATCTTGTAAACAAACTTAAGTTATTTGAATGTATTGTGGAGATTTTACTCTGACAAGAAAACATTTAGCATTGATAGTGTGTGGAGCTAATTTTAACGCACTGGTTTGGCACATTAGCTGCTTGGTGTTTGGACTTTGTATGCTGGAGGTTCTTTAATTTTTGTCAGTTGTAAAAGCATTCTGAACACATTAGTACAGTTTGACAAAGTTTAGTTATACAGAAGCTTAAAAAAAAATTATGCAGAAGCTTTTAAGCACTTATTTTGATACATTATCAAGTACTGTCAGTTTATTATTCCGGTTGGTGTTCTCTCCCCTGACTTGATGGAGCCTAACTGTGGTACCCTCCCATCAAATCCGTTTGCATCTAAAAAGAAACAAAATAAAAAAGCATGCCTCCACATATGGTTAATGAATCAGTCTAGACCACTTCTTGGATGCAAACCACTTAGCTTTGCCCCGTTTTCCTCTAGTACAACTTTGCTGCCTACTTTGGAATGGAGGTTAAGCACGTACTCTGGGGCTTTCTAGTACCTGATGCAGGTATGGAAAAGCCAAACCTTTTAGGTGCAGGAGTAGTCTGGTGTACGAAACTCTTTGTCAGACATACTGTGTCCCTAAATATTTTACTAATAGTGAAGGTCACAAGAAAAAGAAATGTAAACTTAATTATATAGCTGATACATCATATTGTAGCTGTTTATAAGGTTGATGTGTTTTCCTTGGTTAATAGTGCTCTGCACACAGCTAATTCTGATGGTTGTGTTCTCATATGTGGCTGTAGTGCCAGTCTGGCTGGAGACCTTTCTGTTATTTCAGAGAATGAGGAGTCTAGTTGTGACAATCATAATTTGCTTGTTGACACTGAGATCAGTTACTCTGATTCTTTAGAAGGTGAATGAGAGCTTAAGCCCAAACAAGCGTTCACTTTTTCTCAGATAATTGCTAGATTTAGTGATGTTTTTGCTTGACAACAGTATGGAACTACACCTGAGCTGGGCAAGGTGACCTATGCTCAATTCTGTGACTATTCTCCCTCTCTTACCAGTCTTGGAAGATGTTTATAAAGCTGCCTGTAGAACACCAGTATGTTGTGCAGCAGTCCCTAAAAAGGTTTAGAGAAGGTATAGGGTCTCCTCAGGTTTGACTGGTCTCTGTTCTCATTTGACTGCTGACCCAGGTGCAGTCTCCTCAGCTGCCTGCTCATTTAAGAAGTCCTTGGCTTCATCTAATCTAGCAACTCCCACCAGAGGGACAATGGTTAGATCTTCAGAGTTAAAGGAAGTCTTTTTCTAGTAATCTAACCTTAAGAATTTCAAGTTATCAAGGCTGCATGGGGAAATTCATTTTGCAGCTTGAATCTATCTAGAATGTTTCATGTGCCCAAGTTCTCCCCAAACAAGGCATCTTCCTTCAAGACGCATAAAAAACAAACAAAATTCCCAGCCAAACAAGAGTCAGGGATCCAAAAGGAAATGGCAGGAAGGTAATGCTTTGAATCCAAAAGACTGTTTCCTTTCTGAAAAAGGATCAAACCCTGCAAAGGAATGACCATGCCGAGTCATAGAGCACCTCCCTTCCTTCTCTTTCTCCCAACCCTGCAGCCTGGCCACAGATAGTCTGTCAAATGGGTTCTGGGAATAATTCAGAGAGAATACGCTTAACAGTGGATAGAAAAATCCTCCTCCTTTCAGGGATATTCCCCCACACCCACCAGACCAAGACAGCTGTTTCCTCCAGCCCTTCATCATATAGTAGAAGCAGGGGTTATAGAACCAATGCCTGTGGTATACAAAGGCAAATGATTTTACTCTAGTATCGTTTTTTGTACCAAAAAAGGAGCACTCTGGAGACCTGTCCTAGGTTTGTCATTTCTAAACACCTTTGTAAAATTTCTGAAATTCAAAATGCTCACCTTACAGTCGGTCCTAGCATTGCTTCCAGACCACTGTTTCATGGTGACAGTGTAGCTCAAGGATGCTCATCGTATTTTTATTGCTCCCAATCTTGGAAAATTTTTTAGATTTACTCTCTCTGGTACAGTTTTCTGCATTACTCTTTGGGATATCTATCTTACAAAGTGTCTGGCCTCAGTGGTTGCAGAACCCTAGGCACCCTCATTTTTCCTTACTTAGACAACTAGCTGATTTATGTAGATTCTGTATCCAACTGCCACATCCCAGGAGTCTTTGACAAGGTTACACACATGAGAAAAATTCATTTTTTATTTGAATTGTTGAGCCCCAGCGCCTTTCATCCCTTGGATTTCCAGGTACCAGTACTGGGATTTGTGAAACAGGAACTGCTGTGGTGGAGGAATCAACTGTCTGAGTCTGGGACTCATTTTTTCTGTTTAGACCCCAGTCCAATTTGTCCAGACACTTCCGGCTTTGCGTGTGGAGCAGTGTCCATGGGAGTTCAAGTGCAAGGCTTGTGGGGTCCTTAGGACATGACAAAGCATAAAAATGTAAAAGAGATGTTGGCAGTGATTCTTAGCTCAAAAGTTCTTCACCCCTAATGGAGTCGTCTTCTAGTAGTTGCAGGCAGCACTACTGTAATGTAGTTGAATAAGCAAGGCGGTACAAGGTCATACCCTTTTTGTCGAGTGGTAATGATAGCCTGGAAGCTGGCTCTACAGTATTTTGACTCTTCAGGCCTTGTGCATCCTTCCAGAGCAAAACAGTGACAGACTGACTAAAGCAGATCCTGGACAGACCCTCACGAGTGGAAGCTCCACGTCGATCTAGGACTCTATTCAGATGTAGGTAATACCTCAAGTAGACACATTCCTCTCCATTCAGAACAGACATCTGAAAAAATTCTGTTCAAGATATCCTTGCAGCCATGTTTGGAAAACAGGCGCTTCATCATTACAGTGGTCTGGGTTGTTCTGTATGCATTTCCACCCTTTCCACTGATTCACATGGCACTTGTAAAGATTCAAAAATATTGTGGTTAACACCCTTTTGACCCAGGCAAATTTGGTTCTCCCTTTTAATGGAGTTAGCAAGGGGCAATTACCACAAGTTTCATCATGATAACCAAAAGCTGAACAAAACGAACAATAACACCCAAAAAGCCAAGCGTAGATCCCCTGGACTCGAGCCGTGAATCGAATACAAAAAGAGCTTGTTTCCTTTTGTCACACAACTTTATTCGAGAAATACCAGCACCACAAAGTACATCTAGTAGTAATGGTTAAGCGCTTTCATCTGCATTACCAGATTTCTTCAGAACCATTTATCTTAACATGTCACTTCCTTTTTAAACACAAATTTTTGGCGCCAAAAAATATAATTAAAACATAATTACACCATTTACATTTGTACCTTAATATTCATTATGATTAGGTAAACAAACAAAATGTTAAAAACTGTCCTAAAAACAGGTATACTATATACTTATATTAAAGTGCATTTATACAGTGCTTAATATATTGCATTACATAGATCTCTATTACCATCTACCTAATACAAAATTTTATTACATATAAGAATAAAAACTAAAAGTAAAAGATGTAAAATATATATATATATTATAAAATGTATATGTTATGAAATGTATATGGTATATATAATGTACTAGACTAATGGATTACTTTTATTCTAACGCTAAAAAAGGTTTTATACTAATGTAATCATTTATACCCGGGGGAGATGTGGCATCTAAGCATATCTGCCACTTGCTTTCTAACCAGGCCAAGTACGTTTTCCAATTGCCTCCCCTTTCACTTCCCTCGACCTGATCTATAATTGCAAAGTTAAATGTATGTTCGCTACCCTTTTCTATGATGTGTCTACTTAGTGCGTTCTTAGTGTCTCCTTTCCTAATACAGTACAGGTGCTCGTATATGCGAGTTTTGAATTTCCTCTCAGTCTTTCCTATATAATACGCACAGCATTTACCACACTCAGCTATGTACACAATACGCTGAGTGTTACAATTACCCTTCTTAGGATATACTACAGACTTAACAATGTTCCTAAGCCTAATCCTAACTTTTGTGTTGATATATTTACATTGACTACATGCACCACAACACTGTAGTACCCTTCCTGCTGTTTCCTATATAAACCTTTTTCTTAGCCTCTATCATTCTTTTTAAATTCATTCCAGTCTTGTATACTATAGAGGGTTTCGTACCAATTATATCTCCAATAGGTACATTGGTCGAGATTAAATCCCAATGTTTCTTCAAAATTTCAATCACAATGTTGGTGTAAGGATTAAACCTGATAATGCATACTCTATTGTCTCGATCTGATTGGACTTTAGTACATGCCGTACTACCTGTACCCAGCAATGGTACATATTTATTACCCCATTCTTTCTTAACATATGAGATAATGTTGGTCAACATATATTTAGGGTAGCCTCTATCTAGAAATAATTTGGATAATACATCCAATTCTCTTTGCATAGTCTCCTTAGTTGATGACATTCTGGCTACTCGTATACACTGGCCTTTGACTACATTACGAAAAATGTGACCAGGATGACAACTGCTGTAATGTATATAGTCATTTGAGAACGTTGGTTTTCTGTATATTCTAGACTCAAACCCTTGTCCTGTAGTACTAATCCAGGTGTCCAAATATGCTATTCCAACATTATCATACTGGTAAGTGAATTTGAGAAATTCCGTGGTTTTGTTGAGGTAATCTATAAACTCATGTATCTTCTCCTCTGGGCCTTTCCACAAAATAAACATATCGTCCAGAAACCTGGTGTATAATCCAATGTATTGGTAAAATGCACTGGGAAATATGAACATATTCTCCCACTCGAGCATGACCAAATTTGCAAAGATGGGGGCACAGGAAGCCCCCATTGCAACACCACGAATTTGTTTGAAATATTCGCCCGAATGGAAGATGTAGTTGTGATCGAGGACCAGCCCCATCATGTCCATGATTAGATTTATCCTGTCCCAGCTGCAACCTGAATACTTTGTCATACTGTTACAAAAATATTCTAGGCCAATATGTGCAGGTATACTCGAAAATAGATCTTTCACATCTACTGTAAGGAAGATCAAATTTTCTTCCCAAACTTCATTGGTTAGTTTGCTCAAAAAGTCCCACGAGTCTTTTACTATGTGATTAACTTTAGTATATATGTGTTTCATCCAATGGTCTATAGCTACCCCTAACTTAAATGTTTTGGATTTAGAGCCTGATATTATTGGCCTGAAGGGTGGATGTTCCATATTTTTATGTATTTTAGGTATACCTATTATATTAGACAATAATGGAAATTCGTTTTTAAAAAATTCATATAATTCATTTGTTATTCTACTGTCTAATAAATACTCCTCTATCGCTAAATCGATCCTTCTATGTCCTATATTAATTTGGTTAAGCGAAACTTGTTCATAATTGCCAGATTCATATAGGATCTTATGTATTTCTCTTTGGTATACTTTATTTTCAAAAATCACAATTCCTCCTCACTTATCAGGCTTCATTATTCTTATCTCATCATTCATTATGAGATTTTCCAAACATTTCCTTTCTTCAGTTTTTAAATTATCATTGATTACTGAAGAGTCAAACCTATTATTTTGAATATCTCTATATAAAGTGTATAAATCTTTACAAACCATTTTCTCATATAAACCTATTTGTACATTGGTAACGGGAATATATGTACTTTTCTTTGTTAACTTATTACTGTTAGTATTTCCATTTCCCTTGTTCTGACCTTGGTTGAACTGTATAGCAAGATTTAATCTTCTACAAAACAGTTTAACTTCTTTAATGACGTCAAAAATATCAAATTTTACTGTGGGTATGAATTTCATCCCCTTACTAAACAATGTTATAATTTCCGTTGTGACCTGGACTTGTGTGTAGTTGTATACTTTGAACCCTTCAAAGCAATATGTATTCGGATATCTCACTGAATTTTCCACAGGTTTGCTTACACTAGCACATTGTGTCGTTTCATTCTCATTGTGAATAAAACCTACAGGTTTGCTTACACTAGCACATAGTGTCATTTCATTCTCATTGTGAATAAAACCTACAGGGGTGGTTGGTGCCAACTTCTGAATATTATTTCCACCACATGCTTCATCTATTTGTCCCACTGTATTCTCTATTGGTTTTATCTCCTTTGCCATCTTTTTGGTGGTGGGTAAAATCGCCCCCCTTGAAAATTTTCATCTTCGTTCAACCTATACTTTCTTCTTCTTCCTTTTGTTTCAACTACTTCAAATACCCCCTCCCCTTCGTCTACATACTTCGGCCAAGTGTAGGCTCTTCCTGTCCTATACATTTCTAGGTCACGCTCTATTTTATTCATTTTTCTATTATATACATTGTGCACTTTGCTTTTTGCGTTGTTAAACTGTTTAGAATATAAATCATACCACTCAACAAAATCCACATCTTGTATAATAGATTCATTCAATAATTCCACTTCCTGTAAAAGAGCATTAATTTTTTCTTCATTACATTTCATAAGTGCCTTCATATAAGAAAAACCAAAATCATCAAACATTTTGTTGAACATTTGCTCTATTTTTAAAGTATATTTTAAACCCAGCGGTAGTTTGAAAAACCTCAAACCTTTGGGTACCACCTGTAGCTGAATACATTTGTCAAGATATGCATTATCCACTTTCACACTTTTAAGTTGTGTTAGTTTTTTACCCAATGAATAAATTCTGGACTTAACATCATTAGTAACATTTTCCTCACATTCATATACTTTTTGCCTATATTCACTAGTATTTTTCCCCCCAAAATTATCCTCATCAGCTAGGAATTCATTTAGTACATTAGATACATTTAAAACACGTTCCCGACAATCCCTTTTCTGAATGCATTTCGGTTTAGGGCTGGATATATTGTCTATATTTACAGTACCTTTGTTTTTACTATTTGCCTTCTTGGCAATAGCTGAATATGTCCGCACTGGAACACGCTGCTGTTTGGGGCGTGCCCCCAATCTATTGTTCTCACTGTTAGCATGAAATAGGCTGAAGTCAAACGTGAAGTCAGCTTCCACTGATAAATCTCTGTTATCTTCCCCTATATCCAAGTCGTGTTGGTTATTTACTTTAGTCCCTTCTCCTTGTCCGTTTGGAATATCACTGGCATCGCTGGTGACTTCCACCAACACCGCTTCCACTTGCGATGTCTCCGCATTAGTTTGAATTATTTTGGCAGATTCACCGCCAGCTGTTACAGCTTCAGTAAGCTTCTGCACGAGTTCAAGGAGTCTGTTGACGTCTCCTTGAAGTGACGTCACTTCCGACCGAAGCGAGCAGTATTCTTCACGACTCAATGGAGTCCCAAGACAATCCACCTCAGCCATAGCACAACTGATAACCAAAAGCTGAACAAAACGAACAATAACACCCAAAAAGCCAAGCGTAGATCCCCTGGACTCGAGCCGTGAATCGAATACAAAAAGAGCTTGTTTCCTTTTGTCACACAACTTTATTCGAGAAATACCAGCACCACAAAGTACATCTAGTAGTAATGGTTAAGCGCTTTCATCTGCATTACCAGATTTCTTCAGAACCATTTATCTTAACATGTCACTTCCTTTTTAAACACAAATTTTTGGCGCCAAAAAATATATATAACATAATTACACCATTTACATTTGTACCTTAATATTCATTATGATTAGGTAAACAAACAAAATGTTAAAAACTGTCCTAAAAACAGGTATACTATATACTTATATTAAAGTGCATTTATACAGTGCTTAATATATTGCATTACATAGATCTCTATTACCATCTACCTAATACAAAATTTTATTACATATAAGAATAAAAACTAAAAGTAAAGGATGTAAAATATATATACATGTTACACACATGAGAAAAATTCATTTTTTATTTGAATTGTTGAGCCCCTGCGCCTTTCATCCCTTGGATTTCCAGGTACCATTACTGGTATTTGTGAAACAGGAACTGCTGTGGTGGAGGAATCAACTGTCTGAGTCTGGGACTAATTTTTTTCTGTTTAGACCCCAGTCCAATTTGTCCAGACACTTCAGGCTTTGCGTGTGGAGCAGTGTCCATGGGAGTTCAAGTGCAAGGCTTGTGGGGTCCTTAGGACATGACAAAGCATAAAAATGTAAAAGAGATGTTGGCAGTGATTCTTAGCTCAAAAGTTCTTCACCCCTAATGGAGTCGTCTTCTAGTAGTTGCAGGCAGCACTACTGTAATGTAGTTGAATAAGCAAGGCGGTACAAGGTCATACCCTTTTTGTCGAGTGGTAATGATAGCCTGGAAGCTGGCTCTACAGTATTTTGACTCTTCAGGCCTTGTGCATCCTTCCAGAGCAAAACAGTGACAGACTGACTAAAGCAGATCCTGGACAGACCCTCATGAGTGGAAGCTCCACGTCGATCTAGGACTCTATTCAGATGTAGGTAATACCTCAAGTAGACACATTCCTCTCCATTCAGAACAGACATCTGAAAAAATTCTGTTCAAGATATCCTTGCAGCCATGTTTGGAAAACAGGCGCTTCATCATTACAGTGGTCTGGGTTGTTCTGTATGCATTTCCACCCTTTCCACTGATTCACATGGCACTTGTAAAGATTCAGAAATATTGTGGTTAACACCCTTTTGACCCAGGCAAATTTGGTTCTCCCTTTTAATGGAGTTAGCAAGGGGCAATTACCACAAGTTTCATCATGGACTGGATCTGCACACAAAGCATCGGGGGCAAATGGTACATCCCTACTGAGAGCAATTGCAAATGACAGCATGGATGATTCTGTTTTGACACCTTTTAGGCAGTTCTACGAGGATGTGCAGCAGGTATTTAAGGAGGCAAGAAAACCTCCAACTAGAAAATCTTGTGTTTTTAAGTAGTAGAGGTTTCCTAGGTGGTGCCTAGCAAATGACAGAGGTCCTGAAAGGGTTTTGACCCCTCTGATTTCGAAATATTTGTGAGCTACTTAGAGATGGTTTTATCATATGCTTCTTTCAATGTGCTGCTTGTAGCCATCTCAGTTTGTCAGTAGATCCCTTCTTTCATCTCTTTTTGTGGTCAGTTTATGAAAGGAGTGTTGCATCCGAGTCCCCCTCAAAAGCAAGTTCCTCCTCCCAGGGATCCTAACTTTGTTCTTTAAAAATTGACCTTTCCCTCCTTTTGAACCTGTATCTCAGACTGATTTATAGTTCATTACTTGGAAGACTATTTTAGTCATTTCTTTGACATCTGCGAGGCAAGCCTCTAAGCTGCAAGCTTTCCTGGTGGGCCAACTCTTTCTGATTTTTGCACAAGGACAGGGTTGTTTTACTCACTAATCCATCTTTCATGTCTAAAATTGTTTTAGTTACCTTGAATCAAACCATCAGTCTCTGTGTTCTTTATGTGTTCATGATCCAAAAAGGAAAAAAAAAATATTCTGCTTACACTGGATGCTTATAGGCAGCCCTGGTGCTAACCCTGACTGAGCAAAGCCCTTTTAGAATATCGAACAGCTGTGTCTCTCTAAGCAAACTGTTGCATGATGATCATCCTCTGCCATTGTTTTCTGTTCCTCCCAACAAGGTAAATCTCTTCTAGACGAGGTTAAGCTCTCTCAACTCTGCTTATCCTTTTTGATGGCATTTTGGAAAGGGAGGACTGTCCAAGTATTCTAGAGTCAACAAAGTGGTGGTCTGTTCATACATTCACAAAGCTCTACAAACTGGATTCCTTTTCAAGGTCCAGAGTAGGCTTTGCTAGGACCATTCTCTAGGGGCTCCTGAATCCCTAACCTTCCACTTCCCAGGTAGGGTAAGCTTTGGAAAATTATCCAAAATGTCACTGAGGCAATGGGGAAGGATTAACATAGCGCCATCTAGTTACCTGTAACAGTAGATGTTCTTCATGTTTCACTGTTGCAGTCATCATCTGTGGGTTATCCCTGCTGTGGTAGCCCTTGGCTGGCCTGAATACCAGAGTCCATTTTTTTTGCGTTGGCTGCGGTTGCATGTAGTCTGACATCAGGTCATCAGTGCTATAAAGTAAGGTAGCCAACGTCATTACGTCAGTCTTTCTTGCTGTGGAGCCCATAGTAGAAACAGATCGCACGAGTGCCGGTCGGCCACTACCAGAAGTTGAATTTCAGCTGAAAACGTCTAAAGCTAAGTATCCCCATTTACCCAAAATGCCACTGAGGCAATGCGGAAGGATTAACATAGTACCATTGCGTAAGTTTTAGTTACCTGCAACAGGAGATGTTCGAATTCCTCACTGCTTCAGTGGCAGCACCACATGCCTCCCCCAGACTCTGCAAAGATGATAAGAATTTCAACCTGTTTAATTTTGTTGTTAGATTTGTTTTTTCTTTGGTGATGGACTGAATTTACTCTTGCTAGATGATTATGGTTTCAGGTACTGGCCTCTCCTCCTTTGTGGATGTGAAAAAGCCTGAACACTCGCTTCCTGTGACAGCTGTATGCTTTCCCTCTCAGTATATGCTCAACAAATCAGCTGTCGCAGGAAGAATGAGGGAGGGAGCGTCTGAGCTTTTGAAATATGCCCAGTACTGGGTTACCTAGGCATATAACTGAAAATGCTAATGAGGCTGTGAGGAATTAAAACATCTGCTGTTACAGGCGTGTAGGACTTATGCAAATGTACTTTACAAGTTTTGTCTGTCTGTGTCTTTGCTTGGTTAATGCTCCCAAGGAGATAGAGCCTCCATAAAGTACCACATGAAGGTAGTTTACATATGTATCTACAGGAAACAAAGCAAGCCAGTTCTAAGACTCCAGAAAATTATAAGGTATACTCGTAAATACAGTGCATATAAATTGTCAAGTTATTTATGTTGGGAAAAGAAAAGATTATATGACCTAGGACTGAAAATAAGAAAACAAGGGGAAATAGAAATGAAAAGGACATTTATTTGATTTTTATTACCTGTGTGTGCCAACCATCAGTATATAGTGCTGTCAACCCATTTGTTCCATTCACTTGGTGAGCACTGCCCAGAAGAGGTCATCATTAAGGCTTTGGGTGGTTCAAGATTTTTGCTTTGCTCCACAGCCCTGACCTGCACTCACCTGGCAAGGCAATGGAGAGGACTATGCAATAGGATATCCCCAAGGTTCCACGTAGAGAAAAACTGTCACCCCCCCCCCCCTTTATGGCATAAGCAATGGTCTCTCTGGGTTCTACCAGGTTGGTTGCACCATCCAGTGTACCTCTTGAGTTCATGCAGACCCCCAACCTCCCCCTAGGAGGGTTGGTGAGCCATAACTCTTCACGTTTTCCCCTTCCCACTTGGCTGGCTACTGACAGAGCTACAGTCCTTTTAACTATGGAGCCAGGCTAATCATGCAGATTATGTAATGAACAGTGTAGGAGTAGGACTGAAATTAGGAAAAGTAAGGATGCATTTAATAAGGAAAAAAAAAACAAATGATAGAAATGAACATGTGTAAAGGATTGAAAAAAAACCATTGATATAAATGAGGAGATTCGCTAGTTATTTATCCCATCCCTCCGTCCCCACCAACCATACCCCATAGCATTCCTGACATCAGTCCTCTGCCGTTTATCTCCAAAGAGCAGGTCATTCAAGCACTCTTAAGGCCAAAAATACATCCTTTATGAGACCTGATAACATCCCAGGCTACATACTAAACAATGTAATACAAGACCTAGGGGAACCACTTAGCTGTCTCTCTAACCACAGCCTGAGCACTGTTTTTGAGCTGGAGGAGTGGAGAACAGCAACAGTAATCCCCCTTGCACAAAGGGAGTCCACCTATGACCCTGGGAACTATAGACCCATTAGTCTGACCAGCATTATCTGCAAGGCCATGGAAGGAATCCTTATCGACCTTATCAACCAGGACAATGGCAACCTTCAAAATCTTGACCCTACTCAGTTCAGTTTCATCAAGAGTAGATCTTGCTTATTAAACCTGGTAAACTTGCAAAATCACCAAAGCCCTGGATGAGGGGAAAGCAGTACACACAGTCTGTCTTGACTTAGCTAAGGCATTTGACACAATTCCCCACTCAGGGATAATTGAGAAACTCTCCCAGCTGGGTATCAACCCATTCTTCATTAGATGGGTAGTAAACTAAACTGGCTAATAGAACGCACACTGTTAAAGTTGGGGAGTCCACCTCCACCAGTAGACCGGTTACCAGTGGTGTACCACAGAGGTCTGTACTGGGCCCGCTACTGTTTGGTATTTATTTTTCGGACGTTCAATGAAAAGTTGGTGGCCATTAGCTTACTAAGTTTGCAGAGGACCATAAATTGGGCATAATCAGACTCCCCCAACATCATCAACAAATTACAGAAGGGACTGACACTGAGAAAAGATTGGTGCCAGGGCCATGGACCGAAACAAAACTATTCTCCGCTAGTTACAATATATTTTATTTTGTTTATTTAAAATTTGTTTACCTGGAAAGTTCAGCTGGGACAGAGCCCATTTTCAGCGAGGCCCAGGGAGAAATTGTCCAGATATAGGTATACACAGCACTCCTGTAAGCACAGACATATAGTGGTGTGTGATTTGGGAATGCTAGTTGATGGCAATCTAAACTTCAATCACCATGTGTCTACAGTAGTAACAAATCCTTGTACACTGCCCATTTTGTAAATAAGGGCATTGCATCCAAGACCAGGAGGTCATTACTGTGTTGTACTCGTTCCTTATCAGACCACTGATTGAGTGTCATGCACCCTTCTGTATGTACCTCACCAGACACCTGCAGCAGCTGAAGAGACCACAGAGGTTTCTAACCAGGAGAAATCAGAGCCTCCAAGACATGACCTACATGGAAAGGCTGAAAGTTTTATCACTGTACTGTGTCATACAGGCTGTTGAGAGGTGACCTGTGCCTGGCCTACATGGTAGTCTCTGACCCTGCCCTAATGGAAGTGCTGCTTATCGTCAAATCAAATGGGACAAGAGTCACTCACTCCACAGATCTCGACCTGGCCTGCGACATTAACAGAACTTGTGCAAGAGACAGATATGTATCCCAGAGATCGCCTGCCGTCTGGAATAAGCTCCCACTTCATGTAAAGTGTAGCTCCTTGGTGACCCTATTTAAGTCCAGTCTTGGCAATTGGATGGGAAACTGCAAATTCACCCCGAGGGTGGAACTTGTGGTCTTCATGGGCAGGGGCATTCTGCGCTTATCATAAATGGTAATTGTTTCCAGATTCATGCTAACTGTGATCAGCTAGGGTACTCTGAGGATTTTACATAGCTGGGCTTGTAAAGGCCCTAGGCCCATTAGCCTAGTAACCTTCTGTGAACCTGTGAAAATAGACAGCAATGTGTTTAATCATTTTGACAGAAAGTTGTAGTTCATGTAAGCTTAGTATTTGAGTCATTAATTGGCAAATACATATGGTTAAGTACAAGGGAGACATCCCAAAACAGTTGGATGATATGGCTAATGAAACCTCTGATGTTTTGAGAGACAAAATACATAAACTTGCTTAAGATGTAAAAAGTGCAGTTAAGTTTGGGCACAATGCTCAATGACAGTGTGACGCCCGTTTACTGGCCCCAGTAATCAAGGAACCTCAATCCTCACCACTAACACCAGTGAGGGATGTGCACATTGGGAAGAATAACAAGTACACACACTAAAGTACAATTTCGCTTAAGAGCATGCAGAGATCTCAGTCAGTCTGGAGCTGTTTTCTCCCTTTCTCTCCAGATCCCCAGTGGCACAGCTGTAGGGTCTAGATCCCAGCCGAGTAGTCAAGCCAAAACTTCCAGCACCCACTCTGTCCAGCCAGTGCTTCGTGTCCCTGCCCAAGTAGCTGACCACACACACACTTTGAGATTTGGTTCGTATACAAACACACACACACTCCTGAGAAAGGCTGGCACAGGTCCACTAGTTATGCTCTCTTTTGCCCAGGCTATAAGGTACTAATCCACTGCCACCAACTACTCATCAACTACTACAAAGGCCCTTCCCAAAAGGTGACAAATTTCACTGTGTAATATTACTGTTATCCAAATAGAAAGCGTGGCTGAGCAGCAAGACTTGGAGTGGCTTGCACAGTATCACCAAATGCATGCAATGTACTCTGAGCTTAAATTATCTCTACACAAAACAGCCACAATTGAAAGGTTTAAAAATATTTAATAATAAATAAAAACACAAGACAGTACTTCAATACAGTGACAACAGAGTTCAGAAATCATAGGAAACTTTAAAATAATACTGTAGAATATTCTGACATAAATATAGAAAACAGCTAGTCTAATCTGGCTAAATTCTTATCTAACTCTAACAGAAATCACAGTTCTAAATAACTTTACTTACAAGGCAGAGTGCTGGTGAGTTAACCAGTTCAGACAAAATCCAAAATACTTAATATCTCTCTCTCTCTCTCTCTCTGAGAAAGTCTTAAGTCAGTAACAACCAGTACTGCTGAGTCATTTCACATTACATCATTTTTATCCTTTAGTTCCCAGGCTAACAAACTCAAAATATGCATTTCTCTGTAGCTGCACCTGGCCAGGACGCCACAGCAATAAAATAAAATTTTAAATGTAAAATCTAATAATTAACTTTGTCTTAACAGTAGAAAGAATTTACTAGCCCAGATATCCTGTCTTAGAGCTTTGAGATAAAGCACAGTTGTAATTATTTACTTAACAGCTTTCTTCCAGCAGGGTGCACTGTTGTTACATTTTTTAAGTTCAGCATATCACAGTTTTCTTACATTTAGTTTTCTTATATTTGGGAAAACAAGCCTGTGGATTATATTAATATTTGCAATGACATAGAATTATCTACAAAATTCTATCTAGCTAGGCTGACAGCCTTCATAGACAGTAGTATGGATAGACACTAAAGCAATTATGTGCAGTCATGTGAGACTAATAAGCATTAAGATCTGATGCTGTCAATTTTCATTTTGTCCTTGACTGAAAGGTTCGGACCTAATCCCTCAGATCTGACTCTGCCATTGCGAAAGCTCATGGCAACCAAAAATTGAGTTTTGCCCTTACCCATAATGCACCCAACCCTAAGTTGTCTCAGATCTCGTTTGCCACTAAATACGAAAGACATGCTGGACAAACTCTTGAGCAGTTGTCAGATAAGTGTTGTAATTATACTATTTAAATCTAGAAATTTTTGCTATTGTGTTTTAAATCCTTAGATGTTAAGTAGTTCTATCTCGCCTACATTCTTACCCATGGGTTCGGAGCCGAATGTCGGCTCCAACTCGGCCTATTTTACTAGCTCAAAGGTCTCTGATTGGCTGGGCTAAGAAGGTGTCCCATAGTACACTGCTTCGCATCCCCAGATCTCATTTGCCGCTTGTAGAGCTCAGACGTGGTCTCGCTTGGCTGTGGCTAAGTACCTTCTTTTTGACTATCTCTCTTGAGAAATTGGCTGTTTTACACCCAAAGGCTATTTTAATAGCCAATGTTTGCTGCTGTCATTGCGTTTGTGTGTTTCTGGTGTTTTTGTGGTATCCCTAACTGTTCCCACGGGCTAGGCCCGTTTTAGTTAGAGGACCTAGTCCTCCCTTAGTTGAGTTGTTCGTGTGTTTGTTATTGTATTGTTTTAGAACCGTTTAAGTTAGAGGTTCTCTCTCTATGTCCTTGTTGCCAGTTGTTTGATTAGAGCTTTGCTCTTCTTTGTGGTACTGTTTGCTAGTCTACCTTGTGGGCTTCCCAACCATTTTTGGAAGTTATCTGTAGTGAACGCTGCATGCTTGACGCCTGTTTGCTAGTTGGTAATCCTTGCTAGATATGTCTAAAGATCAGAAAGAACATAAGCCTTCTGGCTTTAAAAAGTGTTCAAAGTGCGGATATAAAATGTCCATCACAGATGGACACTCGGTCTGTGTCTACTGTCTTGGAGTCATCCATTTAAAGGAGTCGTGTAGCTTTTGCACGCCTTCAGTCCTAGGTTGCACGCCTTCAGTCCTAGGGTGCTCCAAGAGAGGAAAAACAAATCAATTCTAAAGGGACTGCTTAAGCCATCTTTTGAGGAGGCTATAGATTCGGCCTCCAGCTCTCAACCTAAATCTAAAACCTCCAAGTCCAAGAAAAGATCTCTGGCTCCATCTGCATCTTCGGAGCCTCTAGAGAAAATTACTATATTGGATACTGCTTCCTCGGTTCCACTGTCTTCGGTGCCGCAGGAGGTGTCTGTGTTAAGTGATTCAGCGTCCGCTCCGATCATTCTTGAACCCATTCGGAGCCGGTCGCCTAGTGTGAGGCATGGTTCGCCAGATAAGAGATCTCAGTCTCCATCCATTTCCTCCAAATCCTCCAGGCTTTCTGATTTGAATGTGGATAGGGTGGTGCAGAGGCTCCTGCAGTCACCGGTGTTGGCTAAATTGTTTTCGGCTCCGACCCATTCGGCTCTGGAGCCAATTCCTATGGTTGTTTCAATGATTCCTCCTCTGAGCACATCCTTGTCTTTGGAGCTGGCATGTTCTGCTCTGAGTGACATTATTGTGCCGGCTCAGATACCCCCCTTGGGTTTATCGGTGCCGACCTCGGCTCCGACCTTGTCTTCTCCGTCCACAGGGTTTGAGACTCTGGTCTCCTCGGTCGGGCCCAAAGGGGATACTTCGGGATATCTTTTGGTTCCGAGTCTCCCACTCGGTGCATCAGCTCCGGGGACCCCGGTCGTGGCCTTGGAGGCCAGTCGGTCCTCGGACTCAGGGGGAACACGCCTTCGAGGCCATGCGGAGCGCACTGGCCAGGTCATCAGCTACGTCACTCGGGTCGTTCATTTCATCCCCTACCACTCTGGCGAGAGCTTCTGACACTCCCCTATCCTTGGACAGTAGAGCGCCAGGCCCTAAGGATACCCCCACGAGCAGTCCCCCACTTTCTGAAGGTCCCTCAGAGCCTGTGCCTGAGGAACCTCCCAGAAAGAAATTGTGCAAGAGGAAGCACATAGACTCCCAGGACGAGTCTCTCACTTCTGATACTGACCTCGAGGAATTGGAAGGATCCCCCAAGTCTTCCTCTGATGATGTTTCCTTCTCCGATATCCTGGAGATACTGAAACAAAGAGGAGACTGGCCTTCCAAAACCCCTTCCGAGGAGGAGTCAGTATTCCTTAAGGCTTTTGGCGATCAACCTTCTGCCTCCTGGGTGTCTCCACCCTTCGATGAACTTCTTGACCTTATTTGTCGAAGGGTGTGGGAAAACCCTGATTCTGTGGAGCCCGTACCTAGGCGCCCCAATAAATTTCTCTCCGCCCCTCAGGGAAAAGAATTTCTGTCAAAGGGAGTCCTGGTTGATGCCATGGTGGTGGCGGCAGCCACCAAGAAGGAAGTTGCAGAGTCTTCCTCATCGGTCCATCCTCCTAACAAGGAGTCTAGGACTATGGACCACTACGGGAAGCATACCTAGTCTTCAGCCACCTTCCCCTTAAGGTCACTGAATTACTTATCTCATTTCACTCGGCTCCAGAGAGATCTCCTTAAGAAGTTGGGAGATGCTCTTGCGGGTAACATATCTGAAGCGGTAGCTCAGACAGTTAACGCACAGGTTTCTACCCTCTACTCCATCGCAAACACGTCCATGCGACTCATTTCGTATGCGGCCGAGGGAGCGAGTAGGGTGGCTAGCTCAGGGGTAGCCCTTAGAAGGCAAGCCTGGCTGCGCCTGTGTCACTTCGCGGAGGCCTTCAAGTCTTCCTTCACTGATGACCCATTTGATGGTTCCTCCTTGTTTGGGACCAAAATGAAAGACACCCTCACCAGGTGCGAGCAAGAGGGAAAGACCCTGTCTGCCGTAGGGGTCCGTTTTTCCCTTCCGTCTAGGCCTTATCCCAAGACCCAGCGAGGGAGAAAGATGTGGTTCAAGAAATCACAAAGGTTTTTTCCTGCCGCACAAGGTGAAAGCCCCTCCCGAGGCAGGGGAGGGGGGAGTTATTCAGGGAGATGTCGCCCCAGAGGCAGAGGGGGCCCCCCGCAATTCTGGAGACCGTGACTCCTTCCATGGCTCCCCATACTGTCATTCCTGAGGGTGTGAACGACTGTGCTTATCCGGAGCCAGTCGGGGGTCGAATTTCCTTGTATCTGGAAGCCTGGGAAAACATCACACAGGACCGATGGGTCTTAAGGATAATTTCTGGAGGTTACATCATTCCATTCTCTTCAGTACCCCCTCCCATAAGAAAAATCCCGGACGTTCCAACCAGTCAAAGGGATCAAGCAGCCTCAGAGATTTCTCAGCTGCTAGAAAAAGGAGCCGTCCAACCAGTCCCCTTAGACCAAATTGGATTAGGGACTTACGATTCTTTTTGGTGCCGAAAAGAACAGGGGACCTGAGACCCATACTAGATCTCAGTCAACTCAACAATTACGTACACAAGTCCAAATTCCGTATGGTCACTCTACAGTCTATTCTCCCATTGTTGGGAGAGGAAGTTTGGATGTGCTCCATCGACCTGAAGGATGCTTACTACCATGTCAAAATGGACAGGGCATCCAGGTGTCATCTACACTTCCTGCTGGGAGCCAGACACTTCCAGTTTCGAGCCCTGCCCTTTGGTCTCACCACAGCCCCCAGGGTGTTCACCAAGTGTATGGCAGTGGTGATAGCTCACTTGAGACGTCAAGGATTCCAGGTGTTTCTGTACCTGGACGACTGGCTCCTCACCGCCCCCACCAGGCATCAACTAATTCGAACCAGGGACGCTACCATAAGTCTATGTCACCAAATAGGCATCACGATAAACTGGAAAAAAATCTGCCTTATTGCCCTTACAGCGTATCACCTTTATAGGAGCAGATTTGGACACCATTTAAATGCGAGCGTTCTTACCACAAGAAAGAATCACAGGGTTGCAACAATAAATTCTCATGCTGATGCTTCTGAGACATGCGAAAGCAAGACTGATTCTTCAACTCCTAGGGACCATGGCAGCTACTATCATGTTGGTTCTGCTAGCGAGATTACACATGAGACTTCTTCAATGGCTTCTCTTTGTCCATCGGTCTCTCCAGAGACTTCCGCTATCCCATCCAATCCTAATAACAGATGCAAGCAGGACCTCCGTTGGCGGCTGTGCACCAACAACCTGAACGGAGGAAAACCCTTTGTTCCACCCGTCCCTGTTGCCACTGTGACCACGGACGCCTCCCAGATGGGGTGAGGGGAGCATTATCTCGGCAGGACGGTCCAAGGCACGTGGCAGGAACACGAGATACATTTGCACATAAATGTCCTGGAGATGAGAGCAGTGCTTCTTGCATTTCAGGCACTTCAAGAAGTTCTCCCTCTAGGGACCATTGCAATACACTCTGCCAACATGTCAGTAGTGTTATCTCAACAAGCAAGGAGGAACCCGATCTTATCCACTATGCAGGGAGGCCATGCGCGTGTGGCATTGGGCAATAGCTTCCCAACGGTTTCTGGTGGCAACGCACATTCCGGGGAAGACCAATGTAATAGCGGACAAGCTAAGCAGGGCAATTCTTATGCCCTACCATTGGTCCCCGAATCACCTGGTTGCAGAGCGAATCTTCAGCAGATGGGGTCAACCTTGCTGCGACCTTTTTGCCGGCCCTCTCAATGCGAAATGCAGCAACTACTTCTCGCTGATCCCCCCCACCGGGGGAATCGCCCAGGGACGCTCTAGCTCACACTTGGCCCTCCGATCTGCTTTATGCCTTCCCTCCGTTTCCCCTTCTCTCAAGAGTGATTCAGAAAGCACAATCCTTGGGAAGCAGGATGTTTTTGATTGCCCCACACTGGCCTCGTCAAGTATGGTTCCCCTTCCTTCAACCTTACATTGTGGATACTCCTTGGATTCTGGAACCCCTTCCAGATCTACTGACGCACATGTCGGGACAGTTTCACCCCTCTCTGAGGACACTCCGGCTGACAGCCTGGCTACTCCACTTCTATCATTAGTCAGATGTCATAATTTCTCGCCGGAAGTAGTCCATATCTTGTTGTCCTCTCATAAACCATCCACTAGAAAAATCTACTTTAGCAAATGGAAAAGGTTTTCCGTCTGGGCTCATTCTAGAGGCATTGATCCCTACACGGCTCCAGTTGATTCCATTTTTGTCTATACTGTTCTATCAAGGGTCCGCATCAGCCACCACCAAAGTTCAGCTGGCGACTGTATCAAACTTCCATGTGGCCAATGAACCTAGCCTTATGGCACACAGACTATGTAAAGCATTCCTTAAAGGTACCCTATTGCTTCGTCCCCCAGTATCCCAACCTGTTATGCCCTGGGACCTCAATTTTGTTCTTCAAGCCCTCACTCTTTCACCTTTCGAGCCTGCAGCTATCTGCGAGTTAAAATTTCTTACATGAAAAACAACATTTTTAACAACAATCACTTCAGCGAGGCGGGTTTCCGAAATTCAAGTCCTCTCCATCAAACCCCCATATTTGATCTTATATAAAGATAGAGATGTCCTTCATGGATGCATCTGCAGTCATAACAACTGGGTTGTCCTGTCGTCAGGCAGCCCTTCGGTCGGCCGGATTCCAAAGTCTGGGTCCGGCTTCGGCTGATGTCGCACTTCACCCGACGTCATCTCTGCTGGTCTTCGGGTATAAAGGCATCAGCCGACGCCATTTTCCTCAGTCTTTCTTGCGCGTGGCCAAGCAGAAGCTGTCCGCAAGTGCCGGTCGGTCAGATCCAGAGATTACTACTACCAAATACTACTTCGAAGACTTCTAAAAGCTAAGTACCCCGTTGGGGACTCTTTCTTGCCTCAGCCGATGTCAGAAAAAGTCAATAACTGTTTAACTTGTGGGAAACAAATACCTCATAAAGATTTCCACTCTTACTGTTTGCCTTGTTTAGGCCCAGACCATGACGTAGCAGCCTGTTCGGCCTGTGCTTCTTTCAACCGACGAACGCTTAGGCGTCGGTCGGAGTTTGCTGAACAGTTTTTCGGCTCAGATTTTGCGTACATTATGCCGTGGGATCCTCCGACTACCCAAATTGTTAAAACGAAAGAAAAGACCGACACTCGCGGTCCGCGGTTTCGGCCGAAACCACGGTTAAGCAAACCGCGAGTGTCTCGGTTTCGGCCGAAACCGAGAAAACTGACCAAAATACAGCCTTCTGCCACTTTACTTGAAACAGCCTCAGAAATTATACCTACACCTGTGGTTACTAGTGACTTATCAGACACCATCCCTTTGGATGTTTCTACCCCAGCACGTGGTGCTGCTAGGCCTCCTGCAGCCATGTCTGTTAAGGCCTTTGCCAGGGCTAAAGCAGCCAAATCTTCTACATCAATGCCTGTTAAACCATCCTCAACCAGGCCCACTACTAGTTCACAAATGCTTACTCTGGCACAAGATTTAATATCCTTAATTAGGGGATCTCAATCTCACCCAGACAGGGCCTCTCAACCCCCAGAAAAGAGACCTAGAGCAGAGCCCCCCGAGCCTGTCTCCTCTGATGATTCTGCGGATGACTCAGATATTACAGACCAGCCAGAGGCTCCTTTCTCCAATTATGAAGACTCCGATGCTGAAGAATCCATTCCAGCTGCCTCTCCGCCAGAGGAATTCTCCTTTGGGGAAACCTTACATGCCATGAGAGAACAATTCCAATGGCAACAACAGGATTTCTCAGATTCCAGAAAAAGACTTAGGACTTTTCTGCACTTACCACAACATAGGCCCTTAGCTATACCTCCTGTCCTTTCTGTTGTGGACGATGCATTTAATGATGTCTGTACTGCACCTGATTCCTTACCTCCAGCCCCTGCCAAACCAGATAGATTTTACAGGGTGCCAGACACTCATCACCACCTATACAAGGCCCCACTGGCAGACCCCGAAACCATATCCCAGGGGCCTAAGGCAGTAGTCTCGACCACAGCAAAAAATCCTATTCCTTCTGAAAGGGAATCCAGGTCTTTAGATAGATGGGGCAAAAAAGTTTACACCTCTGCTACTCTCTCAGCTAGAGCTTTAAACTGTCAGTTTCACATGATACAATACCAAGAGTTTATGCTTGATCAGTTAACTAAAAAGCTATCCTCTGATGATTCTATAGATAAGAAATATGTATTAGAAATGGTAAATAACATACAACAGGTTAGTAACCATTCTTTAAAATGTGGCTATGATGCACTGGAGGCTTCATTTAGATCAGCCATGACTGGCACAGTGATAAGAAGACATGCATGGTTGAAAGAACAGGCCTTACCGGATCATGTTAAAGCTAAGTTATTAGATGCTCCTATGGATAAGGCCAGTTTGTTTGGTACACCTGCCCAGCAGGTAATGAAGAAAATGGAAGAAAAGGCAAAATCTGTACAAACGGTGTAAGATTTCTTACAGGTTCAGCCCCCAAGGTTTAGCAGGAACTGGCCTGCCAAAAATTGGTCCTTTCCTGACTCCACAAGATCCCAAAGGGGCAGGAATAGACGATCCAGAGGCAGAAATCAATCCAGAGGGGGTGCCTACAGAGGACGACAGTGGCAAGGTAATAACAGAGGCACAGACACAGCCACTACCACTGCAACAGGACAACCACAATGACTTCACTCTAATTCCGCCTACCAGGGAGCAAATAGCAGCACCATTAGGCGGAAAATTAGCCTTATTTTCGAAAAATTGGCACTATGTCACAAAAGACAAGTGGATTTTACAAACCATAGACCAAGGTTACCAGTTCCACTTCCACACTTTACCAGTCAAAAGAGGAATGCCAAACCTGCCTCCAAATCAAAAAACAGAAGCTCTACAGCAGATAATGCAATTAACAAAAATGAGAGCTGTGGAAAGAGTACCAATAACAGAACAAGGCAAAGGATTCTACTCAAGACTATTCTTAGTTCCAAGAAACGCAAACACTTGGAGACCTATTCTCGACCTGTCCATCTTAAACACATACATCATTGTCCCAAAATTCAAAATGCTGACCCTACAGCAACTTCTTCCCATGCTGGGCAAGGAGTGTTGGCTGGTAACTCTAGATCTCAAGGAGGCATACCTGCACGTCCCCATTCGACAAAATTGCAGAAGATACCTCAGATTTCTTGCAGGATCAGAGCATTATCAATTCTCAGCATTGCCCTTTGGCTTATCTACTGCCCAGAGTATTCACAAAATGCCTGGCAACAGTAATCGCCCACTGCAGACTACAGGGAATACAAATTTACCCATACCTGGACGACTGCCTGCTACAAGCGGACAACAAAAGCAAGCTGACAACAGATTTGCAAAGGGTCATTTACTTGCTACAAGCCCTGAGATACACAGTCAATTTTCAAAAGTCAAGACTGATACCATCCCAAACAAGGACATTCTTGGGCGCAGAATTGGACACAGTCAAACAAATGGCATTCCTAACTGCAGAAAACAAAAGAACTCCCTCTTTACTTCTTGGCACTAACAAAACAGAACAAGCTAACAGCAAGAAAAGTTCTGCAGGCCTTGGGCTTCATGGCATCATGCATAATCTTGGTCCCACATGCCAGACTGCATATGAGAAAACTACAGTGGTACCTAAAGAATTTATGGTCCCAACACAGGCACAGCCTAGAAGCAGAAATACCACTAATCCCATGCCTAAAACAGGAGTTCCTATGGTGGGCTCAAGCATGCCAGACAAATCCAGGCCTACCCTTTCACAGCCCTCGAGCAAGCCAAACCATCACAACAGACGCCTCAGACCTAGGATGGGGGGCTCACATGCTGGACAAATGTGTACAGGGATTGTGGACTCAGGACCAGCTACACCTGCAGATCAACCAAAAAGAAATGCTGGCAGTAAAACTGGCAATCCAAAAATTCAGCCCATTTCTCAAAGAAGGCCATTTGATGATAAGGACAGACAACACGACAGTCATGTGGTACATCAACAAACAGGGAGGCACTCATTCATACCCCCTATGCAGAATGACTTTGGACCTTTGGAACCTGGCACTCAGCTACAACATCCACTTACAGGCAATGTTTGTACCGGGAAAGGAGAACACTCTAGCAGACATATTAAGCAGAACCACTTCGGATGCTCACGAATGGATGCTACACCCGGACATCTTCAAGACCATCACAAAGAAATGGGGAATGCCACAGACAGATCTATTCGCTTGCCCTCTCAATCACCAGCTCAAAATTCTGCACAAGGACATTCCACCCGCTTGCATGGAAGGTGGATTCGCTCTCCTTCAGCTGGAAAGGTCTGACAGCATATGCATTCCCACCTCTTCCCTTGATACACAAGGTATTACTAAAAATCAAGGAGGAATGTCCAAGGATAATCCTGATAGCTCGAACTGGCCAAGACAACACTGGTACCCATTGCTGAGGAGCATGTCTCGGGACAAAATGTGGGCAATACCCTGATGCCTTTGATGTTAACTCAGAACAACTACAGCATCATGCATCCAAACCTAAAACCTTGCAACTGACTGCATGGAACATCACATAGCAGCAACTAATCCAGATCTTTCCCAAAGGGTTAAAGACATTATCCTTGAAGCCCGCAGACCTTCAACAAGAAGAAACTATGCAGGAAAATGGAAAAGGTTTGTCATTTGGAGTACTGAAAGAGGAAAAGACGTGTCGAATATAGATATTGCTAACATTCTGGAGTATTTGGCAGAGCTTCTACATACAGGCCTGTCCTATTCTTCCATCAAGATACATGCAGCAGCTATTTCAGCAGAATACAGCTTTGATCCACCAGTCTTTTCACATCCTCTACTCAGGCAGTTCCTCAGAGGGATCAAGAATGTAAAACCTCCTAGGAAACCACCACTACCAGCTTGGGACTTGAACTTTGTGCTAGAAAAGTTGACACTCCGCCTTTGAACCAGCAGCAACAGCAGACCTACAGCATCTATCATGGAAAACTGCTTTCCTACTGGCAATAACCTCAGCAAGGAGGGTTTCTGAACTTCAGGCCCTAATGGCAGTACAACCCTTCCTAATCTTCCACCAAGATAGAGTGTCCATGAGAACTAATCCTACATTTATGCCTAAGGTGGTATCCAGAGTGTCTTTAAACCAGGCAATCCACCTACCTACCTTCTTCCCCAACCCACAAAACAGAGGGGAAAGAATGCTGCATACCTTGGATGTACATAAACAGCTACGCTACTACCTGGACAGAACCAAAAGTAACAGAAAAACTGACCAGCTTTTTGTAGCCTATGCAACAGGAAGAGAAGGAAAAGCAATTTCCAAACAGACAATCTCAAAATGGATAGGAAATTGCATACGATTCTGTTACTCTTTCCATGGAAAACCAATTCCACAGAACATAAGACCTCATTCCACAAGGGCAACAGCCACTACCACAGCCTTCTTACGAGGAGTGGCAACCAAGGACATTATTGAGGCGGCTACTTGGACCTCCGTGCATACATTTGCCAAGCATTATAATTTACCTCTGTATTCCAGATCCCGAGCAGGGTTTGCCACTGCTGTACTGCAAGGGATCCTTACCACCATAATTTCTTCATCCTCCTCCCTAGTTGGCTATGGTATTCTACCCAGTTGTTATGACTGCAGATGCATCCATGAAGGACATAGTACAGTTTTGTACCTACCATAAATGTAGATGTCCGAACTGGATAGCATCTGCAGTCAGGATTACCCTCCCTCCTTCCCCTCTGTGGTACTCCTAGGGTATTTACCCCCCTAATAGCTAGCTGGTGGGGGGAGTCTCTTATGGTGTATTTGTTTGTATATATGTACATACATGCTTATTTCTTGTGTTTGCATTCTATCTTTTTGGAAACATTGGCATTTATCCAAAATTTAGCCTTCCAAGAGGGCAACTGGCATCTGGGGCAAGAAACACTGAGGAAAATGGCATTGGCTGATGCCTTTATACCCGAAGACCAGCAGAGATGACGTCGGGTGAAGTGCGACATCAGCCGAAGCCGGACCCAGACTTTGGAATCCGGCCGACCGAAGGGCTGCCTGACGACAGGACAACCCAGTTGTTATGACTGCAGATGCTATCCAGTTCGGACATCTACATTTATGGTAGGTACAAAACTGTACTTTTCCCTTAGACCAAACCCGTCATTCCTTCCCGAAGTGGCTTCTGTGTCTAATATAAATCAGTCTATTGAGCTGCCAGTTTTCTTCCCCAATTTTTCCAACAAGGCAGAATTCAGATTTCACCAATTGGATGTACATAGTTACGCTTCTATCTCCACCGGACGAAAGATATCCGGAAATCTGACCAACTATTCGTCTCCTTTTCGGAAAACCGATCTGGTTCTCCGGTATCCAAGGTCACACTCTCTAGATGGATAGCCAGCTGTAGTTCCTTCATCTATCAGACAGCAGGTAAGAATTTGCCCTTTCCACCTAAAGCCCACTCCACAAGAGCGGTTTCCACATCCACAGCCTATCAAGCTAGATTGTCGATGGATGATGTATGTGCTGCAGCCACTTGGGCTTCTCCTCACACCTTTGTCTCTCATTACAAATTGAACGTGGTTTCCAGGGGCGGATCTTCATTTGGCTCCACAGTTCTCAGGAGTATTTTCCTATGAGCCACCCAGGTTGTAAGTGCTAGGGACGCTGTCCCACGGGTAAGAATGTAGGCGAGATAGGACTACATAACATCAAGAAGTTATGTACTCACCATAACGTTCGATGTATGTAGTCCATCTTGCCTCACATTCTTACTTACCCTCCCGCCTTCCCCCAGCCTGGAGGATTTGGAAGTTAGTTTTATCCTGCAGAGTCCCTTTGAATAAATTTGTTTGTATGGATGTGTGCTATGTACGCAGTAACTGGGTTGTTAGTAGCAAACTAGATCTGGGGATGCGAAGCAGTGTACTATGGGATACCCTCTTAGCCCAGCCAATCAGAGACTTTTGAGCTAGTAAAATAGGCCGAGTCGGAGCCTATATTCGGCACTGAACCCATGGGTAAGAATGTAGGCGAGATGGACTACATACATCGAACGTTATGGTGAGTACATAACTTCTTGTTTCTCCTATCCTTTACCTTGTCGTACAGGTAGTACCTTTCATATACTATTAAGTGTTTCCCTCTCTTAAATGCTATTTTTAGTATTTACTTTCTCTCTACACTTGGTGTAGTCTCTTTTTTACTACCATTGCTGGTAGTTTTTCTGTTTCTTTTTCTCCTATAAAAAAAAGTTGTATACTTGTTACATTTGGACTGCCTTTATTTTTTAGCCATGGTGGGAAAAAGGCCAGCTGGGTTTAAAAAAATGTGCCAAGTGTGGACACAAACTTTCCATGTCTGATGTCCACACTGCATGTGTACTGTTTGGGACCATTACATCTTTAGGAAGATTGCTCCATATACCATGGATTCAACACCAGGGCACTTGTTGAACAAAAAACAAACGTATTTTAAAGGCTTATTACCTTGTGCCTTTGGAGAGGCTGTATCTGGAGATCAATAGAAAACTTCTCCAAAACCTTCTATATCTTCCACGGCTTCTGAGCCATCCAAAAAAAGAGCCAAGATGGATCTGATTACTTCCAGCCCTGCCGTTTCAAGTGTTATTCACCTACCCAGTGCAAGATGCTCAACATCTGTGGAGCTGCTGCCCTCAAGGGTGTCCTAACCTTTCTTGGAGCATTACTGACCTAGGTCCCCCTCTGTTGTTTCTACTCATTTTGTCAGAAGTTTGATAGAGGAATATATGGAAAGAGTGGTGTGGAAGATCCTCTCTGCACGGTGTCAGATGGGTGTTTTACCAGCTCTTACCCTTCGAGTCAGGAGGTCTGTTCTTCGACCACACCCCCACTACAAGTTCATCTTCTCTTTCCTTCAACTGTCTGAGTCTCTGGATCCGAGTCACCTGGATCCATCTGAGAAGGATCTGAGTATAGCAGTTGCTTATTCCCAGTGCTCTGGTTCAGTCTGATCCAGAGAGCTGTCTGAGCAGAGGTGTTGGAGTTGACTCCGAAGTTGTAGGAGCAGTCTCTGTGCCTCGTAGCCTCAGCACAGTATAACTCTGCTCCAGCCTCCATCCTGGGGTAGATTGCTTTTGGAGCGGCAGAGGGCAGTGGTCCAAAAGTTTATTCGGATCTGAGGTCTTCTCTTTCTCTGAGGTGGTCTGACTTCAAAGCTGTGAAGAGTTTTGTCTGCCTCAGCAGAATGGAGGGATCCAACCCCCGCAAATCTTCATCCTTCTGCCTTGAGGTGTCTGCTTTCGGAGCCTCATCACTCTCTAGCACAGGGACAGCCAGTCAGAGACATGTAAGAGGAACCACTTGGAATTACCACATAGGTGGCAGGACGCTAAACATCGAAAGTGTGATGAGAGACTTAGGGACACAGGTGGACAGTGGTCTCACCTTCGATAACCACATCGCCACAACAGTCAGGAAATCCTATGTGGCACACCTCATCACTAAGGGCTTTTCATCCAGAAAAAAGGAGGTCATTGTCCCACTGTACTCATCCCTTATTAGACCCATTATAGAGTATAATGCCCCTTTTGGTATGTACCTCACAAGACATCTGCAACAGCTGGAAAGGCCACAGAAATACCTCACTAAAAGAATCACAGGCCTAAAGCAGATGCCATATGCTGACAGTCTAAAAAAAACTCCAGCTATACTCTGTGGCATATCGTCTACTCAGAGGCGATCTCTGCTTAACATACAAGGCCATGTCAAACCCTGAGCTGTTGGACATGCTCCACTTAAAGAAGTCCCAATCCCTGAGAGCCACACGCTCCAGGGATCTAAAGCTTGTCATCACAATGAACAAAACAATGTGGAGGGATAGGTTCCTGACCCAGAGACTCCCCATACTCTGGAATAGACTGCCCATACATGTCGAGCAGAGAGCTTCATTGGCCATCTTCAAAAGGAACCTTGATGATTGGATGGGAGCTAGGAAATTCACCCCGGGGATCATGTCAATCGCCCTGCTAGACAGGGGCCCAGAGAAGTAAATATTTTGGGAAGAAATATCCAGGGAATTGATATGGCTAGGCTTGCATAGGCCCTAGGACCAATAGCCTAGTAGCAGCCTATGAACCTATACTAACCTATGTCAACTGTAATACAAATCACTCTCATGCAAGAAAGATCTCAGGTGGTGGATTCATTCAGATCAAGTTCCACAAGGCCGTCCATTTGTTTCCCTCTCAGCCCAAGGCTGTAGTGACCACAGATGCTTCCCAGTTGGGTTGGGAGGGTCACGTTCTGGGGAAAACAGGCCAAGGCACTTGGTCTCTCGAAGAGGCATATGCATATCCATGTCCTAGAGATGAAAGCAGTGCTTCTAGCATTGCAGGCTGTTCAAGATGCTCCCCTTCAGGGATGATTGCAGTTCAAGTGGGCAATATGTCAAGTAGTTTGGTACATCAACAAACAAGTAGGAACCAGGTCTTACCCCTTGTGTCCAAGCACTGAGAGTGTGGCAATGGGCGATCTCATCCAACTGTTTTCTCATAGCAACGCATATTCTGGGGAAGTCCAGTGTGATAGCAGACAAGCTGAGCGGGTGCATTCTTCTACCTCACAAGTGGTCTCTCAATAAAAGTGACAGAATTTATTTTTTTTTTGATAGTGGTGCCAGCCTTCCTGCAATCTTTTTGCTTCTCCCCATAACAACAATTTCAGCAGCTACTTTGTCGTAATCCCCCCACAGGGGGAATCACTGAGGGATGTTGTATTTCACAATTGGTCCTCCGGTCTGCTATACGCCTATCCATCAATCCCTCTAATTCTGAAATTCCTACAGAAAGCTGCCATGTTGAAGAGCAAAGTCATCCTCATTGCACCATACTGGCCATGACAGATTTGGTTCCCCTTCCTTTGGCCTCACTTAATTCACCAACCTTGGGTTCTGGATCCGAATTCAGACCTCCTGTCTCATCCAATAGACATGATCCATCCAGACATATCAAACATCAGGCTGACACCATGGCTAGTCCAAGTCTATTAATAGCCAGACAACCTATGCTCTCTTCCCCTGTCAGACAAATACTTTTATCTTCACATAAACCTTCAACACATAAACTCTATTCCAGTAAATGGAACAGATTTGTGTACTGGACACAAAATCATATTGACCCTTTTCAGCTCCAGTACATAACATACTTGAGTTTTTGGCCCTGTTTTTCAAGAAGAAGCTAGTTCCTCAACCATTGAAGTTTATATGGCAAAAATATCAAACTTTCACATTGGAATTGAGGGTTCTTCAGTAGTCTGTCGTAAGTTGTGTAGAGCTTTCATGTAAGGCACTCTACTTTTTTTTTGCCAGTGGACAGTAAAACAAACTTTAAACCCTAACCCCCTAACTAAATATACGAACTCCGAGATCGTTCTACATTAGGAAAAAGGGCAAATTCCCGTTAATGGCCAAGCAAAATTTTTCCCTGTGAAAAAATTTGTGGAAGTGGCCGTTCACGGTTTTCAGCTTTCGCTGTTTAGCTGTCAACATTTAGGTGTTCGACAACCTGAATGTTTGTCCTTATATAGACCCATTATGTTTGTCTACTAGACAAATTTCAGAAATTCAAGCATTGTCTTCAAAACCTCCATGCTTGATTTTACACAAGGATGGAATGACATTACGAACAAATGCATTCTTCCTTCCCAAGGTGGTGTCAGAATTGAGCATCAGTCAAGTCATTAATTTGCTAGTATTCTTGAGTGCATGCATTTTACACCTCCTTTGTCTATGCATAGTAATTTTCTTTTCTGTTAAAAATCAGCAAGCAAGATCTGAGGTAACTTAAGGTTGGTGCATTATGAGAAAGAGAGAAGCTCGAGAATTTTAGGTTGTCATGAGCTTTAGCGACGGCCAAGTCAGATCCAAACCCATCAGTTGAAGAATAAAAATGGACAACACAGATGGAATGTTATGGTAAGTACATACATTTTTTATTGAACATCCCTTTGAGCAGAAAGTTGCTTTTTTGGTCTTTTTTTCCCCAGGAAATATTTAAACGGCTAGAATAAAAGTAACTGAGGCCAGTATGCAACTTTTTTTTAGCTGACTTTGCTTAGATGTAGAAAGAACTATCCATCTAAGTAATGACCCTTTTAGAAGTTAAAGGTAAAGGAGTTTAAACGTGGAAAGACCTTTGAAAAAAATTGATCTTTGAGAGGAGGCAGATGTCCGATCCCCCCACAGGCCAGGAAGAAAAACTCCATATCAACTATATACATTTTAGCATGAACTGTGTAATTGCACCTTATTAATCTTACCATCTTATTTTAAAATTAGTAGCATAAGCACAACAAAGAAAAAGCAGGTTCGGGTAAACCTGCAAGAGATAGAAATTAGTGTAAGTAAAATCCAAATCCATAACTTTAGTCATCTGAAAGTGTGTATTTGAAATGCCCTTCCAAGGGACTAAATATTCTCTGCTTCACAGTTAGAATTTAAGGGGACCTGCTACATTGGGTGGTGTGTTCTTGGAATCATTCAAATAAAGAAATGTAGCTGGTTCTGAAGGGAAGGAAAGTAAGTAAAGGAAATTCTGCTTAGTGTTTATAATCTGGCCCATTGAATAGTAAGCAAACCCCTGACTTGAAAACCTGAGATATGTAAATGGCATATAGGGTCTCAGTAACTCATTAAGCTATGAAGGATCCAAATTGTGAAGAGCAGGGTAGATGTGAAAGGTCAAGATCATTTAAAAGATGTCTAGCATTAGCTGGAAGCCAGTGTTAGATACTGTGGAGCCAGAGTCTTAAGACTAGATGGAGTGACACCAATCAGTATTCTGACCAGAGTATTCTACACCTACTGTAGTTGAACCAGATTATTTTTAGGCCATGGCTGAAAAATAGTCTGAGTTATGAACATTACAATTTACAAATGTGTCAATACAAAGTTAGTTTACAACTGCAGTAGACCTATAGAGCAAGAGAACAGTTTCAAACATAAGATAGTTTACTTCTTTTAAGTAGAGTGTATTTGTATGCACTTAGGATAGCATTTTACATCTGTTTGGTAGTATGCTACAGCTTTTTACACCTGTAACTGGTGAGATTTGTACTTTACTCAGATCACAGTTTGTAAGCCCAGGGAAGAAGGGATTATCGTAACCCAGTTATGAGATATCCAGCATGATAAACACTGATGTCAAGTCTGGTTAGTGGTGCAACATGTTTGATTCAGGAATATTCGTCAAGTGGAAAATTAAGGAGTTTTGATGGCAACCAGCCCACACCTATTCCCATGGGGTCTGCCTTGCCACCAGTCACCACACCCAGATCTAGAACATGTGAAGCAGGGTTCCTTTCTAACCCAATTCAAGTGGAACTTGGACAAACAGATGGGAAGAAATTCATCCCTGATTTGGCACCTATGTCTGTAGTGGACACAGGTAGCCTGTAAATGGTTCATCTCCCATCCCCCTGCTTGTAAATGTTTCATCTCCCAAGCTTGCACTTAACAAGGATACCAGAACTTGTCAGAGATTTGGAATGCATGGCTAGGCTTAAAACGCTATTAGCCTAGTACACACCTATGTGATGCAAATTCTGTTGTATTTCCTCATAAGTTAAAAGTAAAAAGAGAATGATAGCATGGACACATTTATTTTTGTTTGGTTGAGCTTAAGGTGGTTAAACCTCAGTTAGTGTGTGGCTGAACACAAGCAATCCTCATGTCCAGCTTAATGTGCTGCAAAAAGACAAAGGTAAGCAGAGTGTAATTGGTATGTGATTTATGGTAAGTGGATAAATCACAAAAGTCCAGCGCAAACCAAGTGGATCAAATAGCATTTATTAAATATAAAAGGTGGCTAACCCAATCACAACAAACCGGTTTCGGCTTTAGATAGCCTTCCTCAGTGTTACTTCTTGAAAACACACAATGTTTAAACAGTACATGCTAAGTTGCTGTTTTCCCCCTATTGGTGCATACCAAATCAACTATGTTCATTCAGGCCAGGTTTAAAGAGAGCTCCCAACCTTACTATCCAGCCTGACTCTTTTTCATTGAGTTTACTATGCCACCCTGACTTGCACATTCTATTTCCCTGAATTTTATCTATGATAGTGAATTGGAATTTAGCAGTATGATGGGTTAAAGTATGTTTATAGAGGGCATTTGTAAGCCTTTTATTCCTTATATCACTTAGATGCTCACTGATCCTAAATCTTAGTGGACGCAAAGTTTGTCCAACATAGAAAGTGGAACAAAAGCATCTAGCTAAGTAAATAACCCAATCGCTGCTGCAATTCCCCATAATGTTAATAGTATATATTTTTGAAGTGTTGCTGCTGGTAAACTCCTTAGTTTTATATATGTGTGCACAAGCACTAAAATGTCCACAGGGGCCACTATCTGTCAACCTATCCCCAAATAAGGTAGTTTGGTGAAAATCGGTGGTGGAACACTTTTTGTAGTGAGTAAGGTGTGAGTTAATTGTCCTTCCTCTACAATAAGAGTATAGACACTTTGGGGGGGGGGTAGCCAGGTGTTCATTAGCTAGTAAAATGTTCCAATGGTTATTGACAATGTCCCAAAATGCATTTGTGTTACAGCTGTAGGTGGTAACCAAACAAATATTCGGAGATGTATTTTTGTTCAGTATCTCAAGCTTTGGTCTATATTGTAATAATTCCTTCCGGTCAGACATAGCAGCATGCATACTAGCACTGTGTATGGTCCCCATCTGATAACCCCTAATGACGAATCTATTACACAGATCCTTTGTACCTGAATTGTAAGCTTGATTAGTGGAGCAGATACGTTTAATTTGCAAAAATTGTGATTTTTGGTATATTGCGAATAATATGAGGTGGATGGTGACTGGTAGCATGGAGCAGTGTATTGAATTGTGGAAATTTTCTGAATGTTTCTGTTTTCAATGTGTTGTCCAAATCCCTCCTTATCAACACATCCAGGAACGTAATCTTGTTCCTATCCCAATTCAAAGTGAAATGGATACCCCATTTATTTTCGTTTAAATAATCCACAAACTTCAGTAAGTAAGAGGTATCTCCTTTCCATACCAACCAGCGATCTAAAAAGCAACGCCAGATGTCCATGTTGTCCAAAAATAAATTGTGGGAATCAGCATAGATTGACTGCTCCTCTGTGTAACCCATGAACAGGTCTGCATAAATGGGAGCAAAGGATGCTCCCATTGCAGTGCCTCTGACTTGCCAATGACATTCATTCTGGAAATAAAAACATTTTTAGTTAGGACATGCTCTGTAAGGCAGGTTAACAATGCATTAAAACCTGGTGGATAGAGGTTCGCTTTATCTACCCAATACTGTATGGCTTCTAAACCTGCCCAGTGGGGTATATTTGTATAAAGGGCTGTTACACCCAGGGTGCAAAGTAGCCAATTGGGTTCAAGTTGAATATCCCCAATAATTTGCAAAAATTGGGTGGTGTCCTTAGGTCTGGCCCTGACCTGTGATAGTAGAGGCTGTAAATACTTTGTAAGGAATGCTGACAATGGTTCCGTTATAGATCCCTTGCCTGAAACTATTGGTCTACCTGGTGGTTCCCTAGGATCTTTATGTATTTTCGGTAATAGATATATTTATTGTGATGTAGGATCAGGAACCGTAAGATGATATTTAGTTTCCTGTGTAATATTGCCTTCTTCAAATGCCAGTTGTGAAAACTGATCTCTTTTTTTCTTGAACTTAAAGGTCGGTTCCAGATGCATACGCATGTAGAAAAGGCCGTTAGATAATTGTTTTTCGGCCTTCTTAAGATATTGCTCCCTATCCATCACAACCACAGCCTTATCAGCTGGTAAAATGACTAAATTGTGGTTATTACTGAGTTTAGTTAATGCTGCCTGTTCATTTAATCCTTGATTAGATTCTGTTTGGTATTAGAACAAATCCTACCATGAAAATGTAAATCTTTGAGAATGTATTCTCTGAACACTGAGACATGCCTGTCCATGGGTGGCATAAATTGTGACTTACGAAACTGGAAGTCAGTAGATCTTTGAGTTTGATCATTCTCTGAAAAGAACAATTTCAGGTTTAAAGTTCTACAAAAGTCATTTATATCATTGACCAAAACATGTTCATTAACAAAAAAAAAGCAGGAACAAAATTTAATCCCTTATTGAGTAACTTTATTTCTTCGTCCGTAAAATTACGTGATGAAATATTGAGTACATTATTGTTACTTATGATAGCGGCCCTGTGCTTTCTACCCCCCCTATGTCTTTTGACCCTAATGGGTCATTCACTGGTTTCCTCTTGGCTACTGGGGACTCTTGAGTAGGGAGCGAATTTGTATCAGTAACAGATGATGAGTCATCACCAGAAATTGTCTCTGAAAGCTCAGTTCTGTTTCTAAGAATAGATCTGGGTCTTTTTCTTTTCTTTATATATTTTTGTGTGGTATCTTGAAAGCGAACATTTATTTGTGTATTAAATGGTTTACCTTTTTGGTAATCACTAACATCCCTGTTGAATTTATCAATGTTTTTCTTTTTTAGATGTTGTTCCAATTGTGATAATTCTTTAGCTAGGGTGCTTAAGTGTGTATTAAAAGTTGATCTGAAGTAGTTAACTTCATTTGATCAGCAACCTGTGGGTATCGGATCCGACTTGGATCCGAGCCGGCAGCTTTCCAAGCTAAAGATCCGAGCTCCAAGCTCTCCCCTTACCCATAATACCCCGCTACCTCCTTCCAGTCCCCAGAGCTCGTTTGCCGTGGCTTTAACAAGCGCAAGTTACGAGCTCCTGGCGGTTAGGTAGTGAGTATTGGGTAAATTCTTGACTTTTTGGAAAATTTTGAGAGGTTTGTGTTTGTGATTGTTTAAACCCATTAGCCTAGCTTAGTTTTAGTATATTCCCCCTTTCCCTTCTTCTTGTGTGTAAGTGTGTGTGTGGTTGTGGTTGGTATGGCCGAAGGCCATTTTCTCCAAGTGCTCTGAGTGTGGCCATAAGCTCTTCCCAGTGCCTCGGGGTAGCGCATTTATCATCGGGCTGCCATATTTGCGCAGCCTTTAACCCCCGTGCTCTCAGGGATAGGAGGAACAAGCTGATCCTGGCGGGTCTTATACCCACGGATTCTGCTTCTTCCTCCTCTCCCTCAGTGGCTCCAGCCACGTCTGCGACTGTTCAGCCAGCTGTGCTATCTCCCCTGGCTGGGACTCAACCTCCCACCATTTCGCAGGGAGAGAAGGACTCCCAAGAGAGGAGAGAGACAAACATAGGAGCCACAAGCGGTGGGCCGACTCAGCCCCCTTGGCCCCGCCAGCTAAACAGCTCTCTTCTCCCCTGAAGATTCCCGGGTCCTCCCCCTCTCGGCTCCGTTCTCCACGTTTCTCGCCGGAGCCCTGGCCATCTTCGAGGTCGTCACGGTCACCTACCCGGCCAGCTTCGAGGTTGTCATGTTCGCCTTCCCGGCCAGCTTCGGCGGCCTCTTCTAGGTCGACACGAAGCCTCTGACACTGGCATGGACCGGATGATGCGTCGCTTTCTCCAAGCCCAGATGCAGATGGGAGTGCTCCTGCCTCCCCCCCCCCTCCGGGGGGGAGCTCAGCCCCATTTTTTGCCCCCATAACTCCTTCTCCAATCCATTATCGGGTTTCGGAGCCGTCGGATCCGAGTAGTCTCGGAGTCAGGGAGTCGGCCCCGATAGTAGTTGCTACTTAGTCGGCCATGCCCTAGAGTTTGTCGGATCCCTTTTCGGATCCGAGCTCTCGGGGCTGAGAGCCGTGCGTCGGATCCGAGGGGGTAAGTGGGTCTTCGGCTCCGTTGTGGTCGGAGCACACTTCCCTTTCAGGTCCAATCGCTTTGGCTCCAACACTGGATCCGAGGGTGTTGCTCACGGAACCCAGAGAGAGTGGTTCACCTTCGGCTTTCAACGTGGTGGAGAAGGTTCTCTCGAGAGGTTCGAGACCCCCTGCTCGTGCTATGGATCCAGCCAACATTCCATCGCAGATGGGCTTGTCTTCCATCATCCGGCCCCAGGGACAGCCTGAGTCGACACCCCAGCCAGTTCCACTGGAGGAACATGACCCTGTTGGTGAGCCCTCCAAGAACAGTCCTGCCGAGGAGGTCCCTCACAAACGCAAGTGTAAGAGGAGGCACTTGGACTCCCCCGAGTCCCTCACGGAAGACACCGATTTAGAGGAAGGGGAAGGTTCCCCCAGGTAACTCCCCGAGGACGTCTCCTTTGGAGACATTATGGAAATGTTACGTCTAAAAGGGGGATGGTCAGCCCAAAAGCCTTCCTCAGATGAGTCGATGTTTCTGGAGGCGTTTGATGCAGGCCCGTCTACCTCTTGTATGTCCCCTCCGGCCGACCCCCCTGGTAGACCTCATTACTACCAGGGTGTGGAAGGAGTCGGACACTGTAGAGCCAATCCCCAGGAGACCAGATAACATCCTTAGTCCCCCTGTGGATAGGACAGCGTGGAGTAAAGGTTCCCCGGTAGATGCCTTGGTGGTGGCGGCTGCCACCAAGAAGGAACTGGTACAGGATAGTTCCTCGGTCCATCCTCCTGATGAGTCTCGGACAATGGATCGTATTGGAAAGTGGATGTGTGTTTCGGCTACCTTTTCCATAAGGGCGCTGAATTACTTGGCCCATATGATTAGGCTTCAGCGAGATCTGGTGAAGGAATACGCTGAGTCTCCCCATGAGTCCATGTCGGCCGAGGACAAACAGACCTTCTCGACTTGCATGGCCACTCTGAAATCTGTATCGAACACGTCTATGCAGCTACTCTCCCATGCCACAGACGGGGCCGCTAGAGCCAGCGGATCAGGCATCGCCTTATGGCGTCACACCTGGCTTTGACTTTGTGGAACCTTTCAAGGCGTCCTTCCCGAACGCTCCCTTTGGTTCTTCCCTGTTTGGCAAGACCATCCGCAATACATTGGTCCAGAGCAAGAAAGACAGGAAGACGCTGTCTGCCATCAGAATCCGCTTCTCGGCTCCTCAAAGGTCCTTTTCCAGGAACCAGAGGACAAAAGAAGATGTGGTTCCGGAAGTCTCAGCAGTCCTGTTACGTTCTGGACCCTTCGTCCTTCAGAGGCATAGTGGGACAAGGTGGACGCCGGCCCAAAGACAGAGGGGGGGGGTGAAGAATTTTGGGTCGCGGGAACCCTTTTCCGATCGACCCACGCAGCAGCCCTGAGGGGTTGCCCGATTGTTCCTCTCTGGAGGCAGTCGGGGGGGGGGGACATTTTTCAAAGCACCTGGCACAATGGGAGTCCATCACGACAGATCGCTGGGTGCTTCAAATAACATCCAGGGGCTACTCTATTCCCTTCATAAATCTTCCTCCTCAATCGAGGTGCCTCCCTGATGTTCCACCCCGTCAGAGGGAGGCTGCAGCTTTAGAAATAAAGAAGCTGCTAGAAGAGAGAGCCATCCAGCACGTCTCCCCCAGACCAATCCGGTTTAGGCAATTAATCCAGGTTCTTTTTGGTGCCAGAAAAGACGGGGGACTTAAGACCAATTCTCGACCTTTCAACAATGAACCTCTTCATTGCCAAGGAGAAATTCTGAATGGTCACTCTTCAGTGCGTACTACCACATTCTCATGGACAGGCGATCAGGAGGTTTTTCCTCTTTCGGTTGGGGGCCAATCATTACCAGTTCAGGGTCCTACCATTCGGCCTCACCACAGCCCCTAGGGTGTTCACCAAGGTCATGGCAGTTGTAGCGCCCCACCTGAGGCTTCAGGGAATACAGGTTTTTCCTTACCTGGACGACTGGCTCCTTGCCAACTCCACCAGGCATCTAATCTGCTCAGCCAGGGATTGCTTCCTGCTCTTAGCCTCCCAGCTGGGGATCACTATAAATTACAAGAAATCATCCCTTCAACCAATTCAAATCCTGGACTTCATAGGGGCCAGAATAGACACGCTTCAGACCAAGGCCTTCTTGACATCGTACAGACTTCGCAGCTTAACGCTTCACGTTCTAGCACTCCTTCAATCTCCAGCCCCATCAGCGGAGTTAGTCCTGAGAGACTTGGGGTCCATGGCAGCAGCAATCAACCTTTCGCCCTTACCTCGCTTGCACATGAGGGTCCTCCAGTCGACCTTGCAGGTCCAGTGGTCCATCCTTCAACACTCGTTGAACTCTCTGATCCCCCTGAGCAGAGTTTGCAGAAATTCCCTCATATGGTGGCTCCAATCTCGAGAGCTTCAGGAAGGACGACAGTTCATAATGCCACAACCCCAAGCCACGGTAACCATGGACGCTTCTCGCCCTGGGTGGGGGGGGGGGCATTGCATGGGCAGAACTGCCCAAGGTACGTGGACTCCGACAGAGACCGTTCTGCATATCAATGTTCTGGAGATGAGAGTGGTGCTTCTAGCGTTGCAAGCTCTTCATACCTTTCTCCCTCCAGGAACTATTGCAATTCAGACAGACAACATGTCAGTGGTCTGGTACATCAACAAACGGGGGGGACCAGGTCTTACCATCTTTGCCAAGAGGCCATGAGAGTTTGGGATTGGACGATATCCACCAACCGTTTTCTGTTGGCCCCGCGCATTCCGGGTCGGTCCAACATCCTAGCGGACAACCTGAGTCGTACTATCCTCTCGCCTTACGAGTGGTCTCTGAACCCCTTAGTAGCGAAACAGATCTTCCGCAAGTGGGGTCAGCCTTGCTGCGATCTCTTTGCATCGCCTTCAAACGCGAAGTGCAGCGAGTTTTTCGCTCTCACCCCTCCCCCCCCCCCAGGGGGAAAGCCCCAGAGACGCTCTAGTCCATGCTTGGCCATCCGGTCTTCTTTATGCTTATCCTCCTCTTCCGTTAATGACAAAATGTTTACAGAAAGCTTGTCGGTTGGGGAACAAGATTATCCTCATAGCCCCTTTCTGGCCTCGTCAAACCTGGTTCCCGTACCTATGGTCTCATCTTATAGCTCCTCTTTGGATCTTAGATCCCATCCCAGATCTGATTTCTCATCCTTCGGGATTAGAAATTCCGAATCTGGATGACCTCAAGCTCTCAGCTTGGTTGATCCAGTTCTATTAGTTGCCAGGACTCCCGATATCTCGTCTACAGTTAGATCCATCCTGGTAGCGGTGCATAAGCCTTCTTACAACAGCAAATGGAAACTATTTTCCATTTGGGCCTCGCATAGGAATTTGGATCCTTTCACTGCTCCCATTCCAGCAGTGCTTGATTTCCTATCTCATATTTTTCAGCAAGGGGCCAGTTTTTCTATTGTAAAGGTTCAAATGGCTGCCATTTCCCATTTTCATATTGGAGACAATCTTAGTCCTTTAGCTTCCACTAAGATTTGTAAGACCTTCTTGAAAGTCACCTTTCTTTTGAGACCTCCTATTAGGAACGCTGTTCCCCCATGGGACCTAACTTTGGTCTTTCAGGCTCTAACTGGACCACCCTTTGAACCTGCAGCTTCTGTTGTTTTAAAATTCTTATGTTGGAAAACTGCTTTCTTAATAGCTATTACCTCCGCTAGAAGGGTATCAGAGCTCCAGGCCCTTTGTACTAAACCCCCATATCTTGTTTTCCATAAAGACAGAGTCTCTCTCAGGAGGCGAACATCAATCAGTTCATTAATCTGCCAGTTTTCTTCCCTAACTGTCAGAATAAAGGGGAATACAAACTTCATCTGTTAGATGTTCATAGACCATTGCGCTTTTACCTGCACCGAACAGCTGCCTTTCGCAAGTCAGAGCAGCTCTTTGTTTCCTTTGCGATGCCCTTCTTGGGTAAGCCAGTGTTGAAGGTGACTCTAGCTAGATGAATTTCTCACTGCATTTTGCTCACATACAAGATATCTGGTCTGCCAGAGTCCTTAGGGGTTCATGCTCATTCTACCCGTTCTATGGCTACTTCTGCTGCGTTCTGGTCAAGAGTGCCCTTGGATGACATTTGTTCTGCGGTTACTTGGGCTTCCTCTCATACCTTTATCTCTCATTATACATTGGATTTAATATCCAGAGGAAGGGCAGCTTTTGGCTCTGCAGTGCTCCGGAATATCCTTCCTTGAGGACCTCCCAAGTTTTTGGTAGCTGGGGACTCTGTCCCACAGGTTGCTGATCAAATGAAGTTAACTACTTCAGATAAAGAAGTTATGTACTCACCGTAACGTTCCATCCGAGTAGGTAACTTCATTTGTCAGCAACCACACAAGTTACAGTAATCTGAGACTGCCATTCTGTTGATTGCTGTTACAGTAGTCTTAGCTTATGGGTCATATCCTGCCAAGGATACAACAGCCAGCCAGCTCCCAAAGCTTCATGACACCTTCCACGCACCCAGTTAGTTTGAGCTGAGCAGATTAAAGTGATAAGTTTTGGTGTTAAGGCCTCCAGAGCTTTCCTACTGTCAGAGCGATTGTTCTTCTGTGGGCTTTAGAGAATCGATGGTGAGTTTGTGCCATTCTGTTGCTGGGCAGATAAGCCTCCTTTGGGGGAACCTTCCACATTTTAAAATAGCTGTTTTATTGTATTTTCTTGTTTAAGGAAGTTATTCTTAAGCAAAGGTTTGTTTTTAGGGGCTTTCATGACACTTAACTGTGCTTTTAAAATGAGTGTGCACTTTTTTCCTTGTCGGTTTTAAATGTTTGAAGTAACTGGAAACTCTTTTTTATGGAGAATTTGTGTTTATTTCACTTTGTTTGAAGCTGACTAAGTGTTTCAGAATGCTTTACTGTGTTTTTGTGTGAAAAAAGTTACTTTTAAAACTTTAAAATTTTACTGGTGCTTGCTGCTTGTTTTCCTTGGGAAAAGAGGCATAATTTCCGGCTTGGTCATGGAATCAACTACTGGTCCCACAGTTGCTCCTCCTTCCAGCCTCAGAAAGAAAAGTTAACAAACAGCCTCAACCACAGGTGGGTGACTCTGCTATGGCACTAGACTGTTCCCAAGACCACACCTCTTTTACCCCAGATTCCCCCTGGTGTAGCACCTACATCCTGTATGGACCTGAGGATTAGCCACGTCGTCTTTAGAATGTGCCCATCCCTGAGGAAGCTGCTCTTGCCATCAGTGTTGCTGTTGGCCCCATTTTTCTTGTTAAAGGCTGTTGATCCTTCTTGTAAGGTGGTGTCTGGTAAAAGAAATAGGGATACCTCTTTTCCTGAAGAGATTCAAGATTCTGAATTCAAGATTTTGAATCTGGACAGGAAGAAGAGAGGACAGATGTATGGTTTTCTCCTCCGTTTTCATATTCAGACTCTGTGGAGAGCTTAGTTTCTGATTCACCTTGTGGGTGTTTCTCTTTCCCCGAGCATACCCATCAACCTCTTAGAACAAGAATTCTGGACAAAGCAATAAATAAATGTGGGACAAAGGCCCAAAAATAGACAGTTTTAAAACGTTGCTCTTAACAAACTTCGGAAGTTGATAGAATAATGGGTTTTACATTAGCATGAATTTTCTGAAGGGTATGAAGTCTGAAACTGAAATGTCTGTTATTTTCTAACTTCAGTCTTTAATAATTTGCCAAAAAAACACAATTTTATGAGAAACTGGCCAAAAATGTGAGACAAAAATCTGGGCATTCTGTGAAAATCTATACAGTTGAGAGGTATGTCCTTGAGACTGTTTGTAGAATGTGTCTTGTGTTTTCAGTGGAAGAATAATGAGGTTTCTCAGTCCCTCAGAAGATTTGAGCTGTTACAGAAGGAGTTTCCAGAATCTTTACCCATTCCCAAGTTCTGTCAGCTCTGGAGGATGTCACTTCTTGCAGCTGTTCTTTGTGTTTCACTGTTGCAGTCCTGACTTCCTGACTTGTGGGATTTCCTGCTGTGGGAAGCCCTTGGGCCAGCCTGAGTACCAGAGTAAAAGTCTCCCTCCTCCTAAGTTGGCAGGCGTCCTACCCTGAAGTTAGTATGCTTGGGTATAAAGGGAGCCAGCCGACACCATGACATCAGTCTTTTCTTGCCGTCAGAGCCTGAAGCAGTGTGTTAGCTCGTTGGTCAGTCCACACTGGAGAGAAGTAGTCTAAAGTTAAGTACCCCATTGGGGAACTCTCTCTGTCTTGCTTTAACCCATATCAGATAAGGTTAACAGTTGTCTCCGTTGTAGTAAGCAAATCCCACACAGAGATTTTCATACATTGTATGTCACCTCCTTAGGCCCGGATCATGACATCCCTAGTTGCTGTTTTTGCACCAGTTTCAATTCTAAGATTGCCAGACGTAGGACCGAAATTTTAGCTAGTTATCTTAGTCTGCCATCTACCTGACATCGTCCGATGGCATCTGCCATTCGTTCCAAAGTTGAGCTCCCTAAGCGTAGGAAAGACTAGGAAAAAGACCCAAGCTTTGGGCCTCTGGCCACCATTCAGTCTGCCAGTCCCCCAAGGTTTGTTATCGCTAAGGAAGGTGAGGCACTTTCACAGCCCCCATCTGTGACTGAGGTTCTGTTGCAGGCCTCTGAGAACCATACAAAGTCTGACATGCTGTCGTGTCCCTCAATTTCTGCACAGGCCTTGGCTTTCAGTTTGTCAGTCGGGTCTGGAGTCGCTCAGCAGACCTTGGCTTCCAACGAGCGATCATTTACTGTCAGTGCTCCTTTGGTGTGTCAGCCTGCATCGGTTCTTCTTTACAAAGAGACTGGTATCAGAATTGTGGATGTACCTAGGCCCAAGGCCAGATCTATCTCTAAGAATGGTTCTACCTTACATCATATGCCTAGGCCTACAGGCTGCTACGCACTAGGATATCAGCAAGACCTGGTCAGGTTAGCTGAAGTGTAGTCAGAGCTAGGCAACCCCCTTTGGGGTCTTCCCCAGGGGAAAATAGAGACATATCCTACCCCTGAAGTTTTCTCAAAACTCCTGATTCAGATGAGGATTCTGACCAAGAGAGCCTGTCTTTGAGGAGACACCTTTCCTTACTTCTTTTTAAGATTTAGATTCTGAAGCGAATCTGCCTTCGGCTTCACCTTCTGAAGACATCACTTTTGGGGAACCTCTCCATGCCATGAGGGAACATTTCCAGTGGTAGACGCAGGAATACTCGCAATCAAAAAAGAGGGTTAGGGAGTTCCTTGACCTTCCAGAACACAAACCTTTAGCTATTCCTCCTGTGTTAGAGGTGGTAGAGGATGTTTTTATGAACTCTTCCCTAAATCCAGATTCTCTAGCTCCAACCCATCAAAAACCGGACAAGTTTTACAGGTTGCTGGACACCGCAAAACATCTCTTCAAAAAGCCCTCTGATGATCTAGAGATTGTCACTCCTGGTCCCAAGGAAGCAAGAGCCAGCTCTTCAAAAAGAACTTTACCTGCTGACAAATCACGGCCTTGGTAGATTTGGTAAAACTCTACACTTCTGCAACCCTAGCCATGAGGGCCCTTAACTGCCAGTTTTATATGATAAAATACCAACAAAGTATTTTAGATAAAATAAAGCAAAAGAAAACCTCCCTGGAGAACAAGAACATTTCCAAGGAATTGTTGGACCTTGGCAGTAGTGTAATGAGTGTCTAGCTACCTGGGATCTGGAATGGCAATGATACTGTGGAGGCCTCTAGCCAAACTACTGTAACTGTTTCTGTCATTAAAAGGCATGCTTGGCTTAGGAAACAGACCCTACCAGACTATGTCAAATCCAAACTTCTACATGCACCCCTGGATAAGGACTTACTCTTTCAGCCAAAAGCTGAAGCTGTGATCAAAAAGATGGAAGATGAAGCAAAATCTATGCAAACTGTCAAGGACTTCCTCCTAATTAAGCCTCCTAGGCTTAGTAGGAATTTTCCCACTAAGCACTGGTCCTTTCCCGCTCAATCAGAAAGCAGCCAAAAGAAATGCCGGAGGGAAAGGCCTCAAAGGTAGCATCAGTCACAAAGGCCAAGGCAGTGTCCCCAAGCAAGGGAGTTCTAGACCACAGGGCCATGGCAGAGAGCAACAGTGACTCTTTCTTTCCCCTACCCACCCCCACCCTCTCCAGAAAAAGATAGGAGGAAGGTTATCCCTGTTCAAAGAAAAGTTGGTCCCTCATCACTTCAGACAAGTGGGTTCTGAAAGTTTATCTCCGATGGTTACAGGCCCACTTTCAAAGAGCCATTAAGATACTCGGGTTACCATGATATTCCACAAAATCAAAGAGCAGAGGTCCTTTCTCAGATTCACAACCTGTGCTTACAGGGCTCAGTGGAACCAGTGCTAGAACACCAAATAGGGAGGGGGTTCTATTCCAGGCTATTCCTGTTTCCCAGAAAGGATAGCTTTGGCACCCTATTCTAGACCTGTCTGCCCTCAATCAGTCCCTGCTAGTACCAAAATTCAAAATATTAACTGTTAAAAACTTCATCCCATGATAGCCCCTCAGCTCTTCATGGCCACCTTCGACCTAAAAGATGCTTACTTGCACATTCCTGTAGAGGAATCTTTCAGAAGTTTCTTTGTTTCAGAGCAGGTACCCATCATTTTCAATTCTCTGCACTGCCTTTGGCTTGTCTACTGATGCCAGGGTCTTCACAAAGTGTTTAGCTCCTGTGATCGCCTTCTGCAGAACAAGAGGGATCCAAATTTACCCCTGTCTAGACAACTGCCTTATTCAAGCCACCAGTACCGGTCAAAGTTTCTCAAGGATCTGGCCTTCACTCAGGACCTCCTGATCTCCTTTGGGTTCACCATAAATCTTCGCAAATTCAATACAAACCCATCCACCAGGGTAGATGTTCTTCGTGTTTCACTGTTGCAGTCATCACACTTTGGTTATCTGCCTGCAGGTAGACCTCAAGTCGGCCCGAATACTAGAGACTTAGTGTTTTTGAGTCGGTTGCTGTCGCTCCAGGTCTGACGTCAGATCATCAGGGGTGTAAAAACAGGCAGCCGACACCATTACATCAGTCTTTCTTGCCAGGGAGCCCAAAGCAGTTTGCACGAGTGCCGGTTGGCCGCTAGCTGAGTTTTCGTTTCCGGATCGAATTATCCTGAAGTCTTCTAAAGCTAATTACCCCATTGGGGATCCTTTTTTCTTGCTCTAACCGATGTCAGAAAAAGGTAACAATGGTCTTGCCTGTGGAAAGCGAATACCACACAGAGATTTCCATTCTTAATGTGTCACCTGTTTAGGCCTAGACCACGATGTACCTCACTGTCGGTTTTGTGCCTTGTTCAACGCCCAAATTATTCGTCGGGCCCTTATTGTCGCTAAATACTTTCGTTCTCAATCTCCATATTCCGAAATGGCTTCATTAAGCCATGTGATTAGCAATCTTCCGAAAAAACGTAAGGATAAAGACAGATAGACCGCACAGGTCCAAGACTGCTGACGAGACTTCCGTTAAGCTAGTCGCCAGTTCGCCAGTACTCAGTGATGTGCTTTTGCAGCCCAATGCCCGCTTCAGTGGATTTGCAGGCCTTTACCGAGACGTTCGGAGTCCGGTATGCAGCGAGACTCTTCGACTACGGAACCTGTGGATGCCTCTACCTTGGATGGGTCCGGAGCCGCTGGGCAGGCACCGGCTTCTGAAGAAGTTCTTCGCACTACGATATTCGATACAAACCGACAACTTCTTTCGCGTCTTCAGTTCTGTCTAAAACTACCGAGCTTCTAAGGCCAAGAGTGCACGCTACGCCTAAAAAACTGATGACCCAAACTCAAGCACCTGCTTCCTTGCCACATCATCAAATGCTTAAAATGGCAGAAAACCTTATTATACTGATTAGGAGAAGTCAGCCTTCCCCTGCTAAGAGAGAGAGACCTGTGCCCAGCACCTTTAACAGACCAAGAGTCCAACTCTTTTTGGTATCTGATTATGAAGACATGCCTTTATCTGCTTATGGGGATTCAGACGCAGAGGAATCCATTCCCTCTGCTTCTCCTCCAGAGGATTTTTCTTTTGGTGAAACCTTGCATACTTTAAGAGAGCATTTCCACTGGGAATGCCAGGACCATCCTCAGTCCAAAAAGAGACTCAAAAGACTTTCTAGATTTGCCACAGCATAGGCCTTTAGCAATACCCCCAGTCCTGGATGTTGTGGCTGATGTCTTTATGGAATCCAGTTTAACTCCTGATGATCTACATTTTTCACTGTTGCAGTCATCACACTTGGGTTATCTGCCTGCAGGTAGCAGCCTTCAGTCAGCCCGAATACCAGAGTCTTGGGATTTCTTCGTCTGATGCTGTTGCCTCTTCCATGACATCAGGGGTATAAAACATGCAGCCGACGCCATTACATCAGCTTTTCTTACCGTGCGGGCGCCCGAAGCAGAAGCAGTTTGCAAGTGCCGGTCGGCCGCTACCTGAAATTTTAATTTTTCGAGTTTCAAACCTGAAGTCTTCTAAAGCGAAGTACCCCATTGGGGATTCTTTTTTCTTGCTCTAACCGATGTCAGAAAAAGGTAACAATTGTCTTGCCTGTGGACAGCAAATACCTCACAGAGATTTTCATTCTTACTGCGTCACCTGTTTAGGCCCGGACCACGACGTCCCTTGCTGTCGGTTTTGTGCCTTGTTTAACACCCGAACTGTTCGTCGTCGGGCTGTCTTTGTTGCTAAATTCTTTCGCTCTCATTCTCTGTATTCCGAAATTGCTTCAGTTTAAGCCATCCGACTACCGATCTTCTGAAAAAAACATAAGGATAAAGACAGAGACAGACTGCATAGGTCCAAAACCGCTGACACTTCCATTAAGCTACTCACCAGTCTGCCGGTACTCATAGAGGGGCCTTCACAGCCCCTGATACCCGCTTCTACAGACTCGCAGGCCTCTGCTGAGACCCATTCGGAGTCAGGTATGCCACGAGGTGCTTCTTCAATTATGGAACCTGTGGATGTCTCCTACCTTGGATGGGTCCAGAGCTGCTGTGCAAGCACCGGCTTCTGAGGGTGTATTCCAACCTTCCAATTTTCATATTAAACTGACTACTTCGTTTCAGACTAAAACTACCAAGTTTCTCAGGCATAGAGTTTGCACTACGCCTAGAAGATCGACTGCCAAAGCGCATGCTCAAGCCCCCATGCCACAGAAACAAATGCTTAGAATGGCTGAAGACCTTATAACTAATTAGGGGAAGCCAGCCTTCCCCTTCTAAAAGGCAAAGAATTGATTTCCGTTCTGATTCAACAGATCATGAGTCTGATGACTCTGATCCCTCTGATTGCTAGGACATACCCTTATCTACCGATGAGGATTCAGATGCAGAGGATTCCATTCCCTCTGCCTCCCATACAGAGGACTTTTCTTTTGGTGTAACCTTGCATACCTTGAGAGCATTTCCACTGGGAATGCCAAGACTACCCACAGTGCAAAAAGAGACTCAGAATTTTTAGACTTGCCTCAGCACAGGCCTGTAGCTATACCCCCTGTCCTGGGTATTGTAGATGATGTTTTCATGGATTCCAGTCTTACTCCTGATACTTTACCACCAGCTTCTAGAAAGCCTGACAGGTGCTACAGGGTACCTGACTCTCTCAAATTTCTCTTTAAGAATCCCACTGTGGATCCAGAGACCATTTCCCAGGGACCTACAGGTATTAAGGCTACTACAGCCAAAAATCCTACCCCTTCGGACAGGGATTTTTGAGGG
>NC_056726.1:17102632-17275132 GCF_019279795.1 Protopterus annectens | reverse complement strand
ACCTCAAAATATGAGGCAGAATCAATGATGGTGAAGTGTGACTAAGAAAGATATGATGTGTGTGTGTGTGTGTGTGTGTGTGTGTGTGTGTGTGTGTGTGTGTGTGTGTGTGTACATCTGTGAACGGGGGTTGTTGCTTATCCTGCTCAGTTGGACCCCTGGACTTTTACAACTTATTCTTGAGTCTCTGATGTTTGCTTAGCTGAGTGTGTGGTAAAACAGCTGCAGTCTGTAAGATGAATGTTCTTACAGCCTTGTTTTTCAGCCTTTCAGCTGCTTTTCGTGGAAGATTGTGGAACAGCAGGGTCTGGGAATTTACCCTTACTTTGCTGTTGTGCAGTCTCTAGGTTGGTATAAGGGGTTGTGGGGATGTGTAAAAATATTATTTTTTAGTCTTTCTTCCTGGTTTAATCTTTTTAGATTCAGTCTAAAAAGATCACTCTTTTTGTTTACACTCTTCTGACAGTTGGCTTAATGATGATGCAATCAATAAAACACATTATATTAAATTTGGATTACGTTTTTTGCCTAATAAATAGTGTGAAACAGAAATACTGCTTGTTGGCACTGTGAGTGTATGGTCTTAATGATGATGCTAGCCTGCTCCTACCTGTTTTACTTATTAGTGACTAAAGTTATTCTTTTTGAGGGGGGGGGGTTGTGTGGCTTGACCACCTGGAGTCCTAGACTTTTGCAAATTGAGTTATTTCACTGGCGGTTGAACTGGATATGTGGTAAAAGCACTACTCACCTTTCTATAACTGCCCGATAGATTTTTTTTTTTTGCCTTAGAATTAGTATAAAAGAAAAATGCTATGTTACAACCAAGTGACTGTCCTGGGAAGCATGGGAGATGACTCATCAACAAAACTTTTTATAAGTAAAAAATATGCATTTAACCATGCTGTGAGCCTCCTTCTTTATTTGTTGTTAGTAAATGTTCCATGTTTTACCCATTTGTAACAGATTTTTGGGAGGTAATGTAGTGTTCAACATTTTTAAAATGAAGGATTGATTATGGTTGTGGTTTCAATTATTTTGTTTGCTGATACTTAGATTGTATGGCAATAATGTCAAACCACACTGTTGTGTTTGAATGTGAGCAAATCTCAGTTGAAGAATTTGATAAAAATTTTAGTCATTAAAACTACAAATGTTTCAGTTCTGCTGAGACCTGTTCACGGGCAATTATAATAGCATTCACAAAATACTAACTGCGTTATTTAAACCCAAAAATACAAGTATTCAAACTCTGGAATGGGCTATCGTGATCAGACATTCTCTTGTACATTTTTTTCAGTACTGGGTTTTCCTTTAAGGGGATGGAAAACTGTAACATCAAATGATTGGTTATGGATGTATCTCAGTTATTTCATTATATCTTTGTATTTGTATTTTAAGGTATCAAGCTTATTACATTTTAATTATACCAGCCATATTAATATGATCTTGGAGGTCATGCTCACAGAATCTATTTCAAAGCCACGTTACAAGAGTCATTCTAGACATAAGGAAATGCTTTTTTAAATTGTTGTGCAAACAGAATGGAAGTAATGTGAACCACATGTATATTTCCCAGTTTCTGGAACCTGACATTTTTTTCACTTTTTCCTCTCAATTACTCTGATTTATACTTTTAGAGTTGCCCTTACCTCTTAACAGTACTTTTATATTTTTCAACAAAATTAAAATAGCTTACCACAAGCAGACTTCAAAGAATATTTCCTCAGATAGATGCAAGATGTTGGAAGTGTGATGAAGAAGAAAGAGGTGACTGGCAACATATGTTTTGGGAGTGTAACGAGTTGGCAGACTTTAAAAAGTCCTTACAGAATACTCTGTCAGAAATATTGGGTGAGCAGATGGGTGCAACTAAGGTGATCATTTTTATTTAACTGAGGTATAGAATCTGAACTGCCTAGACATAGTAAGGCCTTGTTAAGTTTAATTCTGGTGGCTGCAAAAAAAAAAAAAAAATTACTAGAAAGTGGGAATCAAAGATGTTATGTGATCATATCTCGCCTACATTCAGTACTGATGGGCTCGGAGCCGAGACTCGGCACGCTATGCTATGCCGCTGCTCTTATTGGCTGAGCTATCTATCCCAGGATGCACCACCACTACCACTCCAGATCCAGCTTCTGTCACCGGATGCTAGGACGGTCTTTTCAGTCTCCTGTGTTCCAAAAATTTTTTTTGGCCAGCCCATCTTCGGCTCGGCCGATGGCCTCACCCCCTGTGTCTCTGGTCCTCCTCCAGCAGCAGCACCATTGGCCATTGGAGCCGGTGATGGAGGTTTGATGGAGGCCCCCCCAACGGCTCCCAACCCCGCTCGAGTCCCCGGAGTTCTCGGACTCTGTCGCCCTCTCGGGGCCGGGGCCGGGGACGCGGGTTGCTTCTCTTCCCTCTCAAGCTCGCCTCACAACCAATACCAGGCCGGTGTACCGGGTTCAAAGTTTAAGCCCACTGTGTTTAAAGCATCAGATATTGTAATGGAGATAAAAGAACTGGAAGAAAGATCTTTAGAAAAAAATTAAGTGCAAATTACATAGAACAAAATGGAAACTGTGAGAACAATACATGCAGAATAATGTTTTGGAGGAGTAAGATTTAAGAGAAGGTGTGAATTAATCAATTTATGCAATGTTGGGTTGATGATAATTATACAAAAGAATATATGTGATGCATAATGTTTGCAACTGGGAATATGTTAACCCTATTTGTTTTCTTTTATATAAATGTATGCTTGCCTATGTCTTAAGTGATAATTCACAGTGAAGGTGTTCAAAAAAATAAAGTAGCTGAACTGCATATTTTTAAAGCTGCCAATTCATAGTCCTTCAAGTGTTGGCAGAGCCTCTCACTCTTTTCTTGAGGTGTCAAAAGCTATTATTGTGATCCAGGAGCTATTAACTGACCAGTCTTTCTTTAGCTTCAAAGAACTGAGCAAATGTCTAAACTACTTTTGTTATTCACCAGTGTCTGCAGTGGGAAGCCATGCATACTTATCAGCCTCCAAGAATTAACAAACCATAGCACTAAACTAGCTCTGAAAAAATCATAGCATAGGGTTCAAAGAGGATCACTTTCTTATTTTCTAAAATAGAATGTCTTTGTTTTATAGGCCAAATATAGTTAGTAGTATTAAAAAAGCTTTTTACAGTTTTAGTTTAGTTCATAAGTGTATACTAGGCTAAGAATCACTAGGGCCCTTATAAGCCTGGCCGAGCAACCCAAATGAGACTCCCAGATCTGATTTATATAGAAGGTGATTTACTGACTTCCTCTGTCCATCAGAGATATTGGAGCCAGACCAGGGGTGAATTTCCGATTACCCATCCACTGGTAAAAGTAGCACTTAAAAAGGAATAGGAAGGAACTCTGCTTCACATGGATGGGGAGCCTGTTTTAGAGAATGGGAATTCTCTAAGAAACATATTTGAATCTCCAACATGTCTTATTTATGTTGCAAGCAAAATGTAGGTCCTTTAGTGTAGTAGTTCTGATGCTGTTTGTTTTGTGCATGCACAAAAGGTTCATCAAAACACGGTCCAGGGACACCCTGCATGCCAGGCACAGATCACCTGTCAGAAATCTGTGTGATACTGAGTAAAGAGATAGGGCTTTGAGGTGATCAGAGTAGGACATTGTGTTTGCTCCCTGTCTTCTTTTTGTAAGGAACCATTGTTGATGTTCCAGTTGCTGCATGTGTCTGGGCAGGTACATAGAGGGGCATTATGATGGGTCTGATGAAGAATGAGTACAGTGGTATGATGACCTCTGTGGACCTAGATGCCATGCTCTTACATATAAGATAAGCAACATAGAAGGATTTTCTTACTACCTTGAACACATGTTGGTTGAGAGCTAGGTTACTGTTTACATTAGTTCACAGATCCTTGACTAGTAAATCAACTTTAAAGGGTGTTTCATTAATGACATAGTTAGTCAGGGTGGTAGACTTCCCCAAAAGTACTATAATGCACTTCTTGGTATTGAGTTTTAAGCCATGGTTTTGGCACCAAGCATTTGTCTGTATTAGACCATCCTGAAAGGTGTTCTCATCTTGGAGGGATTCAGTGACTGCTCCCTATTTGCAATCATGTGCAAAATTGGTCAGCCAAAAGCCTTTGACATTGGCTTTGACATCTGAGAATAGATGCCAAAGAGGAGTGGGCCCAGCATAGAGCTCTGGGGGACTCCACTGGTGACTGGCCTCTTTGTGGAGGTAGCCTCACTAATTCTAACCTCCTGGTGATACAGATAGCTATTCAGTGTGTTATAAAGGGGTTTATACCTAGTTCCATAAGTTCATTTTTGATGCTCGAGTGAGGTTTTGTATCAAATGCTTTAGCCAGATCTAGGTAGGCAGTATGCACCATTTTCCCCCTCATGCATTGCCTTAGTGACCTTTTCAAAGAAGTCCACCAGATTCAGTAAGCATGACCTTTCTTTGACAAACCTATACTGGGATGGCTCCAGTGTATGCAGGTCTCCTCTGTCCTTGTTGATAATTTCCATGAAATTTCTTTCCATGGTTTTGCAGAAAAGACTATTCAGATTAATGAGTCTGTAGTTCCCAGGATCTGTTGAAGGTCCTCATTTATGAAGGAGGATGACCATTGCAGTCCTCCATTCACGTGGCACAGAGCCTGTTTTAAGACTATAGTTAAATAATGACTCCAGGGGGCCTGATAAGACATATTTTATGCTATTCAAGAGGCATTCTGGGATGTTATTGGGGCCCATGGAGGCCATGTTCTTGGCTTTAGTGAGTGCAGCCAGTACATGCTCCCTAGTTTTAGATGGAATGTTTCAGGGTATTTTTGAGGGGATGGTAGGGGTGAGGGGGTAAAGCTGGAACTGAATTTGTCCGCTAACAGGTTTGCTATATCACCAGGCTCAGTGAATGTGGCACCATTAACCACCAGTTCAGCACATTGCTGTGTGTTGCCCTTGAGGTTTCTGACACAGTTGTAGAAAGCCTTATATTTATCTTTCAAATGGGAAGCTATCTTAACCTCAAAGTTGGCTTTTCTTGACTTAATTAGCCCTCTTAGTTGCATATTTACTTTGATGAGAGAGTTTTTATCTTTATGGAATTACACTTCCTGATTTTTACCATAAGTTTTTTTTCCATTTGTTGTATATTCTATTTAATTTGGGATGCCACCAGGGTGGTTTGTTTCTAGGGTTAGTCCTGGACTTATGTCTGGTAGGTACAGCAGACTCTATGTAGCCATTGACATGGATGTACAGAGTTTCAGAAATCAATTCAGCACAGGATGCTGTGCTCTCTGACCTTGAGGGGCATTGATTTTTGACAATCCATCACTTAATAAAAAAAAATTGCCTAACTGTTACTGGTTTTAATGGGATTATGGAGTTGATTTTGAAGGAGACAGCTGAGGCATTGGGGTGCGCACGTGTGTGTGTGTGTGTGTGTGTGTGTGTGTGTGTGTGTGTGTGTGTGTGTGTGTGTGTGTGTGTGTGTGTGTGTGTGTGTGTGTGTGTGTGTGTGTGTGTGTGTGTGTGTGTGTGTAGCATTCTCCCATATTTGTAAGCACGAGGTTCAGTATATCGGAGCCTCTAGTGGTGTATTCATTATTTGGTCAGAGGTGTTTGTGTTTACAAAGTCCAGAAGTTTTTGTGCCTGGTGATTTGAGGCTGTGTGGGATTCCCAGTCTATAGAGGGGTAATTTAAATCTTCCATGAGTAGGGTGTTAAGTTGGATAGTAAGTGTTTCCAGTAGGTCCAAGTATCCATTGTGAGCTTCTTGGGACATGGAGGGTGACCAATAGCTGGCTAGGATATGGTATGGGATTTTGTCTATGGTGATTTACAGGTGGAGGAACTCCAACATGTAATCCTTTCATCCTGTGTGAGCACCCTTATTTTTTAATTTCTTCAAGTCTTTTGGGTTTCTAAGACCATGATGGGAGTGGACCCCATTCCAAAGTCAAAGTATGATTAAAGGTCAGGAAATCAGTATTATTTCAATATCTGATATCAGCCAAAAGTGCTCTTTACAGCACCTGCTATGTGCCCATTAATGACTCCTGCAATTTGTATGAGGTTGCATGTATTGGTAATATATCTAAAAATGATTGTAGATTCTTTTTTTAATGATCCATTGCTCATACTACTATTGGAACTGTCTGGGTATCTTTCTTCCACATTGCTCTTGTTTCTGCCTGCAGATCCTAATATTTTATATTTTATTGAACCTTGATGAGTGGATGGGTAACAGAAAGTTCAAACCGGGGATCACACCAACAGCACTACTAGACAGGGGCCAAGGGTACTAGCTGCTAGTACAAGGGTCTAGGGAACTACTAAAGGGGCAGCGAATACCGCACAATGTGGCTGAGCTAATATATGCCTTCGGGCAGATAGCCCCATACCAACTTATGACTTTGCGTCTCCCTGTATGCAAGACACTGTAGTCACTGGGTGTGGTGGTTTCAATGATCAATGCTACTTTTGTCTTCTTTTCATGGACCACTATATCCAGTTTTTCAGCATCTGTCTTTTGAACTGTTGGTAATGGATGATCCAATGTGATGAAAACTTCATCATTTTCTATGATGCTTTGTGGTTCATGCTTCTAGTGTTTTTCAGCTACTTCAGTACCATAATGTTTGCACAATCCCCAGTGCAACAGTCTTGCCACATTATTATGCCTTTCAGTATCCTTCTGACATTAGTATGTCACAACCAGCAATGAGGTGTGCGACTGTTTCCAATTCAGTTACACAAAAGCTACATTTGTCTGTTTCTCCCACATGTTCAGTGGACTTTGTAAACCAATGTGTATGCAGCCCACTATATTGGGCCACCAAAATTAACCTTTCATTTCTTGGTTTGAATTTGACTCTTCTTAAGCATTCCTGCATTTGTTCCTGATCAACATGAGGTTCTTCCAGAAGTTTTTTATACTTGCAACTATATTTATGCATTTTTCACATTTCTTGCCTTCTCATCTGGTCCTTTACCTTTTATTCTTTCTTTTGATTTTTGGCACACTCAGTTGCTGCCTGATTTTTATCTACTTCTGGTTTTATTTCCATTCTTGCTTGATGCCGATATGCTTCTGCTAGATTAACCAGAGAAATCATCTTAGTTTATTCTCCTCATGTTTCAAAACTTTCACTACATTTGGGTCTTGTGAGATCAGCAGATATGTGTGGTGTCCCACGATTGCAGATCTATACATGTAATCAGTTTCAAGGAGGTCCATCCCTCCTTCAGAACGGGGAATATATAATCTTGGTATGCACTGATTTTTATAAATCATTTGGTGAACATGAAACATCCTACTTGTTTTCCTAGCTAATCTATGCAACATATTTTTGGGCCAGTCTATCACTCCAAAACTGTAAGTTAGGACAAGAAAAGAAAATTGGTTTATAGCTTGGATTTTGTTCCTAGATGTCAACACTGTTTTCAGGATTAATTTAAGTTTTAAAGTATTCCTTACTAAGTTTTATTCACATTTGTTCATGTTTTATTGTCGATCCTTCATCAATTCCCAAATATTTATACACTGCCTCTTGCTCAAGTTCTTTTATATCACATTCTTGTCCCAAATGTTTTGCTGGTGATGCAGTTTTCCTGCTTTAAAGGTTGCTTTTGCACATTTATCAAGACCAAATGACATTCTTATATCACCTGAAAAAGTTTTGACAACTTGCAGTTGTGCTTTCAGTTCCTCATCTGATGAGCTATAAAATTTTAAATCATCGACAAAGAGAAGATGAGAAGTCTTTACACTTTGTTTTTTTCTAGGAGCCAAATTATAGTCATGGCCTAAGCTGTTACGTAGACAGCTTAATGGGTTAAGGGCAAGGCAGAATAGTAGTGGTGACTAAGAGTGACCCTGGAATATCCACCTTTAAATTTTTATATCTGAGATAATAATTTGTCCTTTATCATGACTTAATTGCAAAGTGGTTTGCCACTGTTTCATAGTCACTGTTATGTAGTTGATCAGTGTAGGGTGTATCTTATACATTTGTAAGCACTGTTTTATCCATGAATGTGGGATACTATCAAATGCTTTTTTGTAGTCAATCCATGCCTTACTTGGATTCTTCCCCTTTTTACAGTTCTCCACTATGACTTTATTTAACAGCAAATGATCATTTGTTCCAAGTGACTTTCTTTTACTGCCCTTTTATTCTACTGCCATAATTGAGTTTTCTTCTAAATGACTATAAACTCAGTCGATATCAATTCCCATGTATAGTTTATAAGGCATTGGTAGGCAAGTTATTGTTCTATAATTTTTAGGGTAGCTTGCAGGTTCACCTTTAAGTAGGAACATTGTTTTCCCTGCTGTTAGCCAGGTTGATGTCTATTCAGGGAGTGCATATAAATAGTTCTTACTCATGGCTAAATCTTCATGCAAAGATGTTAATACAGCTACTGGTCTAAAACTGTGTAAGGCACTGAAACATTGCACTGCCAGGGTACTCCATGCTTTAAACCATGTCTTAGTAAATACACAGATGTCTATATTCTCGAGTGTGGGGATGGTTTGGAGGGAGTGTAGTTTTTTTATGCTCCAGGCATTGACCAATAATACCTTGAGCTTCAGCTGAGCTGATTTTTCTATGTCGGTAGGTTTGTCAATTTGGCATTGCCTAAAAAAGGTACTATGGTGGTGGATAAAGTTTTAGACAGTATTTGAAAGCCTACAGGGAAGAGGTGTAGACCATCCTTGGCAAAGCAACATGGTCTGTTAACCATGTCCTTGTAAGCTGACAAATATTGGATCCCCTTAGAATGACTCCAGAAAGACAGCTAGTTGTTGAAATCAATCATTTATCGCATATTCTTATTTAATAATCTATGTAACCTTAAATGTCAAGGGTCAAAAATGCCACTGACTCAGTAGTGATATTAAAACCCTCATGAAACAGAGGGATAAGGCATGACCAACATGAAAACAAAACTCCAATAGTTCTAATCGCCACCAAACTAGAATAGCAACTAATTCAGACAAATCCATGCACTTAAGAAATAAGCAATTGTTACAGCCAGTAACCCAACAAATTTGAAAGGACATAAAGGAATTAATGGAAGGATCACAAATCCTAAATACTCTACCACAACTTAAAGCTATAACAATAATCCTCTCCTACCAGTAGAGTACTAAAACTTCAGCACTGCCAATATACAGGAAATCACTAATTCGTTTCAATGCTCTACCCAGTCTCAACACAACCCACAGCAGCATTTCATTTTAGAGAGATCTCAGTAAAAGAAACCATCACACTCCTGATAAATCTTAAACAATCCTTCTAAGTCATCCAGTTACACTGTACCTTCCTAAAAAGAGCAGATGATAAAATATAATCTCTGCCTTACAACAGGAATAGTTCATACAGCCTTAAAACATGCAATTGAAATTACCTTGTCTAAAATACCTTCTCCCAAAAATATTTTCTTTATCTACTGTTGATTATTGTACTAATGTCGCTGTAAAGAGGACTTTGGAATGCTCTGTATGTACGAAATTGAGCAGTACCTTTGATTTAATTAGCAGAACTCTGACTCCCTTATGTTGGTTACCAGGCTATATTCTGTAGTTGCCATAATTATATTGCCTTCCTACACATAGTTTGCTGATGTATGTATCACTTCTGATTCATTTTGAGAGAAGTTGCTTTAGTTTTGTGTAGGAATATCTTATTTGAGCCTTATGCACAGCAGTTGTAGTGTACTATCAGGGCTTTATTTGTATTAAATGTCACAGGCAAGATGTTGGCTCTGGTAATAAGCAGGTAATATATGTAAGCTGAAGTGCCAATCCATCTGCGGCCATAGTAGTAGATGCTAGTATTATAATTCTAGTCCACTGTTGCAAATTGTATGTTTTATTATTATTTATCTAGTCCACTAACGGTATATTACAATCGTGCAGATACCTGTAGTTGTATATAATCTGTAACTGAACCATAGGTTACGAACATACACAGTGTCTGAGTCATGTGCCATGCTAAAATTGCTGTATAAATTGCTATGTCCCTCTACTACTGCTTCACCTTCTAACCCTCCGTTTTTGTCTTTATAGCCCCAACACATCTTTCTGCAGTACTCGTCTAGCTCTATTAAAGTTTCTGAACCAGCAAAAAGATCTCAGTCCTGACGTCTACCATGTCTTGCGGGTATCTATAACTACAAACAACCACTTTAAGTATGTGCTGTTTTTCCCAGATGTAAATGATTTAGTACTAACAGCTAAACTCACTAGGTGCTTGTTTGCAGCAACGGTCGAGGAACCCAGCAGCCTACACTATATTTTTCTCCTCTTCCCCCTTCTTATCTGTATTCTTTTCCCTTACTGTACCGTACTTTTTACCTAGTTATATCTCACTTATTTTATTGCTCCAGCCTTTGCTTTCTAGTACCCCCACCCCCACTCTATTTGCCTATACCTTGTGCCTGTGCCCTGCTGCTTCGCATTTGTATTCTAGTGTAGATACGGCTTACTTGTATATGAGAGGGTAACTATCACTCTCCGCCTCTCATTTTTACTGACTCCTTCTTAGTTATAGTATTTTATTTTTCTTTTCATTAAATCACACTCTAGCTCCCACTCCTTTACCTGTTCTACCCAAAAACTCTTTTAGCTGACTGGTTGACTTCTTTGGTGATTCCCTGACCTGGATGTAGCCCCTCTCCACTCACCCTCGCTTTGCTCAGGCTCACTTTGCTCACCTACTTCCCCCTTTCCCACCCACCCCTACTCTCCTGCAACTTATACTTATCCAAGCCACACCCCTCCATGACATCATCCTAAAACATCCAGTCTACAACCTCAATCAAAATATTAAAACTCAATAGATTTCCCTCCTCTCACCTATTAGATCTCAGGTCTTGCATCTAAAAACCATATACTATAGTTCTGTCCAACTACTACAGGACATTACCTCCTCTGCCACCTGTATCCTTACTCTAGCCTTATTCTAGCCTGAAACCATTATTACCATTTCAGGTTTACCTATTTATCTATAGCACCAATTTCCCACCTCAAACACTTATCTCATTTAGTCTAAATATAACCTCTTCAAGTATCTTTCTTTCAGTAGACAAACGTTCTGCTTCATTCATTCCCCTACTAGCCACTACCACAACCCTTTATTTTCAAGCTAAACCACTACCAACCATGCTCTCTTTCAAACTTATCTCACTCACAATTATCTACTATCCCTGGCCCTACATCTGTCCTCATACCACTCCTACCATCTCATTTACTACCCCTCTCCAACTTCACCCAACAACCCAGTCCACTGTTAGAGTACGTTCCTTATTTATATCTCTCCTCAGCTATTTGCCCCCTATCCAACACTATTCTTTACTCTAAGGTACTTTCAAACACACAATCCTGTTAATAAACTTTATATCTACAATAAACTATTCTCCAAAACAAAATTTCTTATCCTGCACTCCCTAACCCACATTAAACTTCAATCCGACATCCATCCCAACCCAGGTCCTGCTCTTACTACTTTCTCTAACCAACCTCCACCACCAACCACAAATACTACCACCCCCCACACCTACCCTACCTCTAAAAATGTACTTCAGACCTTCTCATTATACATTTCAACCTCAGAAGCCTGCCTCCTAAATAGAGTTCATGAATTCCATATAGCCATGGCCCTTTATACCCAGACATAGCCATTGTAACAGAAACATGGCTTAAGCCCCATATATAATCAGAAGAAATACTCCCTAATGGATATAGCATCATTAGAAAGGATATATTATCAAAAAGTGGTGGGGGCATTGCTATCACATACAACGATAACATCAAAATAGTTCAAATAAACTCCATTCCACCTAAACCCCCTAGTTTAGAAATTGTAGCTGCCAGGCTCGATATAAATCAACACAAATCTATCATCATCATAGCTATCTACCTCCTTCCTTCAAATAATCTACAAAATATTGAAAATATACTTGAATGGGCTTCCTCTAACTTTAGTCATGAAACAGTAATACTTGATGACTTTAACCTAGACTGGCTCACCTGCTCCTCCAATACACCAACACATTTGTAAACCTATATAATTTCCATCAAAATATACATCACCCTACCTGCATAGATAAGCATACAAATAGACATTCCACCCTTGATTGGATTCTGACAAATAGAAATAACATCAATTATGAGGCTGGCTGCCTACCTAACATTTTAAGTGATCATCTCCCTGCATACTTAAGAAAAAACTCAAACATTTGTGGTAATATCACTTTACGCTACACATAAAATAAAAAAACTGTTTTCTCCATCCATCTTTCAAACTCTCTTAAAACAACAAAACTGGGCACCACTAGAAACCTTACAACTGGACCAAGCAGTTCAGTACTTCAATAACATTTTCCTGCTAACCTTAAATAAGCTTGCCCCAAAATTTGCACCAAAACCAGAAAACTCCCATGGTTAGCAAAATAAACAATATTATTACTCAGGCAAAGAGACAAAGCATGGTTCCTCTATCTTTCTAATAGAAGTGAGGCTAATCTCACCACCTTCCAACAACTTACAAATCAAGCTAAGAAACAAATCAAACTAAACAAAAAACATACTTTCAAACTTGCCAACTAAAATATCAAACAAATCCACAAAGATTTTGACAATCCGTCAACCTCCTTCTAAATCCCGGAAAACCCACTACACCAGTCCCAACAACCAATAATACTTCAGACTACATTGCCACCCAATTTAATACCCACTTTATTACCTCAATAACCTCCCTATTAGACAACACTACAAACTCTCCTCTTTCCGTACCTTCACCCTCTACTCTACCACATATCTACTTTAAATTTAAACCCATCCAAACAAGCTACATACAAAGCTTACTATCTAAAATAAAACCATGTACCCTTGCTGCTGATTAACTACCTGGAGACTTTCTGAAAATAGCTGACACTTCTATTGTCTACCCTATATCTATTCTAATTAACTTCACTATCGCCGGACATTATGTATCCACCCTTTTGAAAATATCCCATATCATTCCACTTCATAAAGGAGGCCCCTCTAAAGACATATATAACTGCAGACCTATAGTCATACTCTCACCCCTAGCTAAAATACTAGAAAAGTGTATCCACAAACAAATAATTGAGTACTTCCAAAAGAATAACCTTTTATCTGATACACAACATGGTTTTCGACCAAAACACAGTACTAGTACAGCCCTCATTAGTTTTACCAGCTCCATTAGTCACCTCAGAAACAACAACCAACTTGTCTCCACAACCTTTCTTGACATGTCAAAAGTCTTTGACACCGTATCCCATCAAATCCTCCTAAATAAAGTGGCCATTTACAACTTCTGCCCTGAAGCTCTAAACTGGTTCCACAGCTACCTCTCAAACAGGCAACAGGCTACCTTATGGGATAATAAACTCTCCCCTCACCTTCCTATCTCTGTAGGAGTTCCCCAAGGATCAATTCTCGGGCCACTACTTTGTACCATTTTTACCAATGACCTTAGCACAGCTGCTCACCCTGCCAATATTATACAATATGCAGATGATTCCTCTCTTATCTGTTCTGCTCCTACTATCATAGCACTTCAAATAAAAACTCAGACTGCCCTCAGCAACATTGAAAGATATATAGCAGCCCATCAACTTATACTAAATTCCAATAAAACTAAGCGTATGGTCTTTTTAAATCCTTCATCTCTATCTAATCATCCACCTCTCTCTATCTTTTCCTCAAATTTCACAAAAATAGAACCTGTTGAACACACTAAACTGCTCGGGGCTACTATAGATAATGCATTGAAATTTGACAAACATATAGCACAGACAATTAAAAAGGTCCATATAAAACTTGGTACACTCTATAGAGCCAAACCTTTTCTTACAGATCATGCTAAACTTGCAACAGCAAGAACCCACCTGTTATCTTCACTACTCTACTGTTCTCAAATATTTACAAACCTTCGCAAAACAGAAATGAATAACCTTGAATCATGCTATAACAAGATAGCCAAATTTGCAGCTAACCAGCCCCAAAGAGCTCATCACTGTATTGCCTTACAACAACTAAACTGGCTGGAACTCACAGACTTACTTACATTAAACCAACTGTTAATCACCCATACAGTGATGTATAAACCTGATCACTGCTCATCTCTAAATCTAACCTTGTTCAGCCCTATAAAAACCTTAATTCTCTCAGGTCAGCAGACAAAGTGCTACTTAAAGTAAACAAATCATACAACTCACATGGTGACTCCTTATACTGTTACAAAATTGCAAAATACTCTTCCACAACCTATTCTATCCATTGATCATACTCAAAACTTTAAACAGCCACTACAACAATATGTCTTAACTCACTGGATATGCTCCTGCTCTCCTCCTGACTAACCTGCCCTCCCATCACACTATGTGCAGCTCTCACACATCCTCATAACCTTTGGATGAGGACACTCCCACCACTCATTGGAATGTAGAAAAAAAAACTACTATGCATGTTTTTACTACAAATTGTTAATGTATCTCTGTATGATTTTGTAATCCTATTGTATGCTGGTTTATATATGCCTTTGTATATCTATGTTTCTTGAGCTTTTCTCCCCGGGTGTCCGCTGAAAAAGGGAAGTTTGCCCAGTCGGACATTACCCGGTAAACAAATGTAAGTAAATAAAATAAAAATAAATAATATAGAGGATTATTATTGGGTCTTTAATCATAACTTGGTTATTATGTGTTCATGGATGCCAAAAAATTTACCTTGAGGGTGAAGATCTGAGATTCGCGATGTGCGTATTGAAACAAGCTCCTTTTGATGACCCAGCTCTACCTACTGCACAGAGATTGCTTATGTAAGATTCTGCAAATGACTGTGGTGCTTTGCAGTGATATTGCAAAATTGCTTGTATTAGGCCTGAGAGATTAGCAATCTCCTGTTGAATGTGTTCCACGGGCTCTGTAACAGATTTAGGGGAAGCCGACATGTTAGCAGCATGCTGGACCACTGAATACTACTTCCAGACTTAGAGTAAGGCATATGGTGAGAAAATGACAACTAATCAACTTCACTTGAAGCCAGTAAGTGCCTTTAGCATAAGCTTTGTGAAACAGGCCATAGAGCTATAATTAATTCACATGAAAACACAAACTTTGGTAGGAAATATAAACTTTAAAAGTTGAGAGACAATGAGAGTCTGTCAAAAAACAGTGCCTCCATGCACAGTCACATGCATGTCCCTCACTTCTTTTGTTTTTTTTTTTCTGCATAAGGAGGACGACTGGAAATTTCAGTTGCACTAAATAGTCCAAGTCCTTAAATATTTTCCAAAGTGGGATAACCATTTTGCTCTTAAAGAGTGCAGTACTATAGTCAAGAGAAAAGCAGATCAGAGCACCAGTGATTTTACCAGGAGTCCTCAGCACTCACAATTGCTGAGGGAGGTTATATAAGGCTCTGGATTTGATTAGGTGGGTTCTCTCAGACTCAGGAAGCATGTTATGCTTCAGGAGCAGTCACAGTTCTTTTTTAATGAAAGTTCTTCTGGTAGCTTGACTGACTAGAAGTTTTTTGCATAATCCATTTTCAGTGTCATCTAATTGGAGCTCCATCTTTTGGTTCCAAGTAAACACTTCATGCAGATGACATAAGCAGAGATCTCTCTGCTCCCACTATTCCCAGAGAGATGCTTGCCACAGTGCCAGCTTTTGATTAACAACAGTTAATTGCTGATTACTGCCCTCACTAGCTATTAATAATGGTCAACTCCATGCACATGCCAAGCTTTTATTTAAAAACTCTTAAACCTGCACAGGACATCTCTCATTCAGCTGCAAAGTAATATGGCTGTTGTGAATTCCTCTGGGCAAAGAAAAAAAATGTGGTGCCATGCCCAAAACTTCAATAACCAAAGCTCAGGGGAAAAATAATGTCCATGGCCCGCATGACAACATGAGACAGCAGGCAGTATGACAGGCATCAGCAGCAGACTTGCCAGTGGGCAACTCAGTGGCAGTAAAAATGCAGTGCACAATCGGCAATGCCTTTATAATTGTTGTGTGTGGACCACTGTCCCCTTCACAGTGAATAGGGAACATTACACAAGATGCATACTAGAGCATAAATGTGACTATAGTAGAGTGTAAGAGTTCCTCTATGCTGTAGCACACTTCTACATGTTGTAGTTACATAAGCATGTACTGTACTCTGAGCACAACACTCATTACTTCTTCTACTTCCATGCACTTGGTTATTAAAGCTGTGGGCATGGCAGTGTGTGCTTCTCTTTGCCCATAGGAAATTCACTGCAGCCATATCTCTCTGCAGCTGAATGTCAGTTTAGCCATATATCCATAACCAAATGTACCGCAGGGAAATGTCTTGCTGCCTAGGTGCCTAAACCCCCTTTTCCCACAGTTACTGACAACCCTAGGAAATGATTGAAAAAGGAAAGTGGACCCCCACTAGTGACAGAGGTCAAATCACAGAGGCCTGTGCACTGCGCAGTCCACTACAGTCATACTCCTGGTGATACAGCTTAAAATGTAAATCCCACACCAATAGCAATAAGGTCAGTCATCACAGAAACACCTACCAGGCAACAATGCACACTAATTTCTATCCTCTCCAGAACCTTACCTCCTGTCAAGTTCTTTGCAAGGACAAAAGATACTCATGCCAGTTACAAATATCCATGTAATGCACATGGCAACAAAAACGTTAACATTGTGACACTCACAATCCCTCTTCTAACCACAGGGCCCGTGTTCCCTGCTTCCTGCAAACAATACTTCAGATGACCTGTTGTGACATTTAAACATTGCATGTTAACAACTCTTGGCTATGTGCATCTCTCCCACCAGTGAGTAGTCACTTGTTGACTCAACCCACATGCCGCAATAAAACACCATGTAACTCAAAAAAAATCATAGAAGTACAGCTGCTGTAAAAAAGCAGTTTCCCAACATTTGCAACCAGTAACCTAAGTTCAGTTACCTCAGTTGTAATGTTAATTAATTAATTAAAGTATAAACCAGGAATCTTGATTGAAAAAAGTCACTCTACAATTCTGCTAACAGTAGCAACTTCCATAGCACAGTGTGCACAGTAATGGTTACGGCTGTTTTTCTCGAGCAGTTTTGAGGCTCTTAGCATGATAGTTATTCTAAAGAGCAAATTTTGAGTAAATAGCTCTGAATCACACTTTATTGTAATAAGCACATGAGGATCTGGAAAACATTTTCCATGTGTTGCTGGATCAGTGATCTCAGCGGGCTCATGAATAACTGTACCTTTTCATTATGGCCCAGATAGACACTACAGTGCAGAACTGGAGGCAAATGTGGGTACTGTGCTGTTGTAACACTCATGAGACTATACTGTTCACACTCCAACACCATCGTATCACACTATATATATATATATATATATATATATAGACATATATATATCTATATATTTGTGTGTGTGTGTATATATGGGTCCCTATCATAAGATCGAAATTTTAAAACTTCGAATCATTAAAGGTCGAACCCTAATGATAAAAGTTTTAAAACTTCAAATCTTATAATGGAGATTGCCATATAGTGCGGAAAGGGAATATTTCCCTTTTCTGCACTGTAGTGCGATCTCGGAGTTGGTATATTTAAGTAGTGGGGGGTGTGGGGGGTGCAGGGGGGCTTGTCCCCCTGCTTAGAGCGTTTTTTTGTTTAACTTTTTTTTATTTTATTTTCGAAGTTCCAAGACTTCAATCATTAAAGTTTGACCTTTAATGATTCGAAGTTTTGGAACTTCTATCATATGATATGGACCTGTGTGTGTGTGTGTGTATATATATATATATATATATATATATATATATATATGCTCAACATCCAACTTGAGATTACTAAAATGTCAGTAGACTGACTTTGTGGACATTGTAGTGCAATCTCGGAGTTGGTATCTATAAGTAAAAGGGGGTTTGGGGGCCATAGCCTTCTATGGCGGGGTGTAGGTTTGTACAGTAGAGTTTTTTATTTATAGTGTATTTTTTTTATAGATAGTGGGTTGGGTGTGGGTCAAGGGAACTAGGTAGTTTTATTTGGAATGCTGTTTTTTTCCTTTGGTATGTTGTTTGTATGTGTGGTTCTCTGTATGTTGTAGGAAGGTTTTTCGGGATTTTGTAGTGTTGGGATTTTGTGTGTCAGGTATCTGAGGTGTCAGTTTGGTGTTGTGTCAGTGCTGTGGGCTTGGTGTTGTGGGATTTTATTTTTGTGTAATAGACCCATATACATACATACACACACACACACACACACACACACACACACACACACATATATATATATATATATATATATATATATATATATATATATATATATATATATATATATATTATATGGTGGTACAGTGACATGTCATGCTAACTAAGGGCACAATGTTGAACATCACATGTTGGCAGCAGCAATGTCTATCAATGTTAAAAAGCTACCAAATTATTTCAGAATGTGACCTGTAAAGTAGCTATAACTTCAGAAGGCACTGAGGGTGTCAGGACTCCCAGGTAGTACTCTAAAGAGTCTAAAATATTTCGGTCATTTATGCAGAGACCACCAGGTGCATCTGCTTGAGGACTGCTGTGAGGATTGTGAGTATGAGTTTTGCCAAGATGGTGGCCACTTCAACTGACATCAGTCATGCTGGTGAACAGTGCAGGCACCATTACAGAAACTCAAGAGGTGCCACCTAGACCTTCTGTGTCAATAGACAAAAGAGGTCAAAGACAGAGTGCTCCTGAGATGTACAGTAACAATTCGTACAATGGTCATTTTCATGTAATTTATTTGTTAAGTCTAACAGCCATTACATACTTTCATGTGCCTTTAATTTTCTATACTGCCTTTCAGTTCCTAGGAAGACAGTGGAGAACAGACTGCTGTTTGGAAGGAATATGAAGCATCTATCCAGACACAGGGGTAAGTAAGATGACTGTTATAGTATAGCTAGGTATTGCATGCAATAGCATTATGTTACCCTAAGGTATAATTATGTTGTGGTAATTATAACACCCACAGGCAGCAACAATACATATTTCTGGAGTACTTTTACTGTCAGACAGAGGAGATGAAACAAATGCAGAACATGTTTGTGGGTTTCAGTTCCTCACTGTGACAAACACAATGCTTATCACAGCATGTTCTTTGATTATGCCTACAACAATACAGTCCCAGACTTGCAAGAATGTTGGCCCTCTAATGTGCTGTGTGCATTGACAGCCCTAAAAATGGAGAACATTGATATCTGTGCAGTAACTGAGACCTGGCTCAAGGCTCTAGAGAGCACCCCTGCAATACCAGGCTACAACTCTTACCACACTTTTTGGCCACCAAACCAGGACCGAAAAACTAAAGGTGGAGGAGTGTCAATATTCACCAAGGATATTCACACCACCAGGCTAGTTGCCCAACACAATGCATCTGAAATTCTCCAGGTGCAACTAACAGTAGGTAAGACTGCAATCCAAATTGTAGCTTGCTACAGATCCCCCACCATACCCCAAGATTCTCACTACACCCTTCTAAACATACTGGAAAATATTAAGATAGAACAAAACACCCTAATATTGGGTAATTTCAACTACCCTGCCATTAACTGGGAAAACTACTCATGTACCAACACCTTTGCCCAACGGTTCTTGGAATTCATAAATTCCAATGCCCTAGATCAACTAATCCATAGTCCCACCAGGGGCTCCAATATCCTAGACCTGGTCATTACCAACATGGGAAATCGATGCTCCACACCTATGGTCACCCCCTCATTAGTCAGGTCTGACCATAAGCTAATCACCCTTAACATCTGCATCCCACCCCCACCCCCCAGTAAGGAAACCTCCATAAAAAACTTCTCCAAAGCCAACTTCATGCTACTCAAGTCAGAAGTGACAAACTGCATGACACCCATGCAGACAGGAACTGAAAGTTCAACTGCTGAATCCTACACTAAGGCACTGTACGAGCACATCCACTCATGCATGAATCGTGCCATCCCAAATAGAACCAAGATGCTCTCATCCAAAAAAGGAAGCCAATCTGGTGGTCCCCTGCCATAAACAAACTTTACAACAAAAGGAAGAAACTGTTGCAGAAAAGAGGAAAATCCCAGGATGCAAAAAACTCCCTTATCAGCCTCAGTAAGAAACTGAGATCCCTCATAAAATCCTCCAAAGCTAGTTACGAAAATAAAATTGCCAAAGATTCCAAAGACAACCACAAGGCATTCTATAACTATGTCAAGAATCTAAATGTCAATGCTCAGATCTGCTCTGTGCTAAAACAGAATGGCATTAAATATACTGATCCCAAGGATATTGCCAATATCCTGGCAGATCGATTCAGTGCCAACTTCACCCCCCTCTCACCTCCTAAATGGCCCATCTCAGTACCGGAAGATTGCCAAATTCCGTTAATAACGGCCACACAGGTAAAAAACTCACTCTCCAAAGCTAAGAATACAGCATCCATGGGACCAGATGATATCCCAGGATGTGTACTACATGAACTACAATATGAACTGGCACCTCACCTAAGTGTCATGTTTAATCATAGCCCCACCTCAGGTTTTGTGCCCACTGAGTGGCGCAGAGCTAGAGTTATCCCACTCCATAAGGGGGGATCCACCTTGGATCCTGGAAACTACCGTCCCATCAGTCTGACAAGCCTTATCTGCAAGGCCATGGAGTGTATTATCATGGAACTTATAAACAAAGACATTGGCAACCTTCAAACACTAGATCCCACCCAGTTTGGGTTTGTGAAGGGCCGATCTTGTATCCTGAACCTTATTGACTTCTTTGAATTAGTCTCCAGAGCCATGGACAAGGGTAAGGTGGCCCACACAGCCTATCTAGACCTTGCCAAGGCCTTTGACACCATCCTCCACTCTGGAATCAAAGATAAACTTACTAAGCTGGGCATTAATCCCTACGTCACCCAATGGGTTGTTAACTGGCTTACTGATAGAACCCACACTGTAAAAGTAGCCAACTCCAAATCCAGCTCCAGACAAGTGACAAATGGAGTACCTCAGGGTTCAGTCCTGGGACCGCTCTTATTTGGCATCTACTTCTCTGAAGTACAGGCCAACACTAAGGGACTCTGGCTAACAAAGTTCACAGATGACTGCAAACTGGGAGCCATTATTGAATCCCCAAATGATGTGGATACTCTACAAAAGGTCCTTACAGAAACAGATGCTTGGTGCCAGAGCCATGGGCTCAAGCTTAATGCCAAGAAATGTATAGTTATCCTCTTTGGGAAAAAAAACATGTATCTGTGAATTACCATATAGGTGGCAGTACACTAAACACTGAAAGTGTGATAAGAGACTTAGGGACACAGGTGGACAGTGGTCTCACCTTCGATAACCACATCGCCACAACAGTCAGGAAACCTTCTATGTGGCACACCTCATCACTAAGGGCTTTTCATCCAGAAAAAAGTAGGTCATTGTCCCACTGTACTCATCCCTCATTAGACCCATTATAGAATACAACGCCCCATTTGGTATGTACCTCTCAAGACATCTGCAACAACTGGAAAGGCTGCAGAAATACCTCACTAAAAGAATCACAGGCCTAAAGCAGATGCCCTACGCTGACCACCTTAAAAAACTCCAGCTATACTCTGTCGCATATTGTCTACTCAGAGGCGATCTCTGCTTAACATACAAGGCCATGTCAAACCCAGAGCTGTTGGACATGCTACACTTAAAGAAATCCCAATCCCTCAGAGCCACACGCTCCAGGGATCTAAACCTTGTATCACAATGAACAAAACATGCTGGAGGGATAGGTTCCTGACCCGGAGACTCCCCATACTCTGGAATAGACTGCCCATACATGTCAAGCAGAGCGCCTTCTTGGCCCTCTTCAAATGGAACCTTGACGATTGGATGGGAGAAAGGAAATTCACCCCAGGGATCACATCAGTCGCCCTGCTAGACAGGGGTCCAGGGAAGTAAATAGTGTGGGAAGAAACAGCCAGGGAATTGTTATGGCTAGGCTTGTATAGGCCCTAGGGCTGATAGCCTAGTACCAACCTATGAACCTATGGCAGTCCTACAACAGGCAAGGAACATACAAATTCCTCTATATTTGCCATGCAGTATGCCACAAAATGCCCACGCCTTTGCCATTTATACATGGCATGCCCATGTAATTCTGCCCTTATGGAGTACCCTGTAATGTAGTAAAGGTTAGCTTACATCATAGTACTTGCACACTGCATGCTGACAGATACCCATGTATTGTCTGCCTTTAGTATATCACACTAACACAGTGAGCATATTGGCTTGCATATTCTGCACCAGTTTCCATGTCCACAAAGCTCTCTCTTGTCCATTTCCCTAAAGACCAAACAGGCATGCCCACATACATTCCATGGCCTCTGCTGCTCTCCCAGCAGATTAATTACAATAATGTCAGAAATCTTCCCTCTAGCTATTGGTAATAACCAAGACTGAACTCATGTAGCCATGTCTTCCAAGAGGAACGTATCTCATACTAAACTTAGTCATAATTATGCTCCTAGTATCACTGCATACTTAGCAGATGTTTAGTCCTTTTTTAGCTACCTGCATGCCTAATAGTCAGACACAGACATGATACTCATGTTTGTTTTCTCTATCCTTCTTGTTGTCCACCCCTTTATATTATATTTGATGCTTGTTGGTTTATTTGCCTCCATTTATGTTACTATTTTATACAGTATCAGCCACAGCTGTGGGTGGGGCAGTGATCCCCATTCCATTGTCCTGTCCTGCCTTCTCCTACTGGGTCTTTGTCTGCCTCCAGCTTTGTCTCTCCATGGAAGTAACATACGTTTTACAGCAGGAGACAGCATGGACAGTTCTTTGGTGACCTCTGGCTGTAGATCACCAAAAGGGGTTGTTGTTGTTGTTGCACTCCCTGGTGACAGTGGTAGGTCTCAGTATGTTACCTGTCAGGAGCTGGAGGAGGTGCTAAAGAAGTTGGTGGACTGGTGTCTAGGCACCCACTTGGGCCACCTGAAGAATGCACTTGTGTGACTAACAGAATCACACAGTTGCCTGGTAGTATACCTTTCAAGCTCTTAGTGCAAGAAATCTGGACAAAGCCTAACATAACAGGGGGACAAAGGCCCAAAATAGGGATTCATTTTAAATACTGCTCTTATAAAGTTAGAAAGATGCTAGAATAACAGGATTTGTGTTAGCATGCATTTTTTGAAGGATATGAAGTGTGAAACTCAGATACATGTCATTATTTAGTGACTTTAATCCTTAGATCATCCCAGTGATTTGTCAGAAAAATTTTTTTTATGAGGAACAGACCAAAAATATGAGGCAGAAATCTGGACAGTCTGTGGAAATCTGTACAGCTGAGAGGTATGACTGGTAGCGCCCAGCTTGTGTAACAAGGCGGTATCCAGCAGAGATGGCAGTTGTTGAGCAGACTGCTCTCTTTTTGGGTCTTACTCCAGGCAGTATGAAAGGAGCCATCACCTCACTCTAGCTGCCATCATGGTATAACCCTTTCTAATGTGTCACCTCCCTCCCGTGTCTGTAGTCCAATCTGCCTCCCATAACCAATTCTCGTCCCTCTGCCTGAATTTGTCTAGCAACTGTTGTCTCCCAGCTTTGTGTCAGCACCTTCTTTGTTGTGATTTGTGTGTATTTTGTATTTGTTTGTCTGTCTTTGCTTCCATCACTATATTTTTTCCAACCCTCACCTTCTCCTTACATCCTTCCTCATCTACCCTTCCTGAAAAAACAATAAAAAGTGACATCTAAAAAAAAAAAAAAAAATTTCCTTGTTTTTCTTCCCCACTCGCATGCTTTCCTCCCCTCATCTTTCTGTATATTCTAGCACTTGCTCTTCCACCTTTCTGTTTCCCTTATGCTACAATTTCTTCCACATTTATGTTAAAAAAAACTGGTAGGGACTTTGCTAGGTGTCACATATTATGGTTCTCAGCAATTCTCATAGTGTCACAATGTTGTAATTTTACATGTGTGTACATTTATGCTTGTCTGCATGCTATTAGTACACTATCGCTGTTTGCAAATTCTGTAACTACAGTCATGGTACACTCCTGTATTTACTAGCACTGTCATTTACATGAGCAAATTTCTCAATTAGTTGATAATTGAGGCATTACATGCCTTCTTTTTAATTGAAAATTACCTTATAGCCATGTGGCACTACTCAATATCATTCCATTAGCCACCTCAGATATGATTCTGAATCTTACTGTATGATTGGAACTACAGTTCTTAGTCTGAAAAAAAAATAACCCCATTACCTTTCAAGCCTAACTTTCATATGTTCCCTAAAATGCAGAGATGACCACAAACAACAATCAAAGGAAGCAAAGAAGTGAAAAAAAGATGCTGACAGTAAAAAAGTAGGAAATCACAATACTGTCATTGTAAGCCAAAGGAGAGAGAGAGGGGAGACAATTGAAGTAAATGATCTTCTCTGTGTCCCTGTAAAATGACATCAGGGAGGCAGAAACCTTGGATATAAAATAAAATCGTGCAGCATGGCACTCCCTATTAGGCTATTTTGGTATAACAAATTAGAAAATACTAACTACTCACAATGATGCAAAGACATTAGTAAATGTAGACATGTTCAAGTTATCAGAAAACATTTGTTTTCACTTTTTGGATCCAATTTTCATTATTTGGGGCTGCCTGTAGCAGTTTTCTACTGCTTCAGTTGTCCTGTACTACATACTCCTGAAAGAACTCAGAAAATGGCTCAAAGTACAAAGAAGAGGTGCTAAAAATAACACAGAAAGAGTGACTGGGATTAAGAAAGGGCTAGAGTAAGCAGTAAACCCTAGCATGAGTGGGCAAACCACTGGTGGATGCCTTTTCTGATTCAGAGACAGGCCAATCACAGTGATTCATGGCTGGTAGAATCACCACAGTGCGCCATCTCCATGGCTGTGCTACATGCTAATGATGCATTCTGGTGGTGCAGCCTATGCTAATTAGCCATGTGCTCTCTCCTGGACATGCCTGTGGGAAGGGATGTAAGTACTCAGTTGCATAACTTAGCATAGGAAGCTGTGCTAATGAACACAGCCAAAATGCTGTAGTCTGCAAGTATAGTCAGTGGGAGAAACCATGTTGCAGGTAAGTGTTGGGAAGTTTAGCGGAGAAGTAATGATGGGAGGGGGTGAGTGTATGTATGTATGTATGTAGCAGTGTATGTGCATGTCTATAGGGTTATGAATGGTGTCTGATGATGTTTGATGACTGTGTGTACGTGTATGTCTGTGTGAGCTGGGGGAACACTGTTTGTGAGTCTGAGTGTGTACATGAAAGGATCAATGTGTGCATTTGTGCATTTTTGGGAAGGATGGCTGCCATACTTCTCAATGCTTTTCCTCAAAGCATCAGGACAAAGCTGGGTGACACTAGTTGACAACATGGATAAAAGTGAATAGAACAACGGGGTTTGCACTAACTTGCATTTTCTTAGCAATAATAAGTCTGAAACTCAATATTTTGGCAGTATTGGCTGACTGTTAGCCTCAATGATTTTGTGAGGGGTGTGGCAGATATATGAGGCAATATCAGGTATGTTCTGTGGAGTTCTGGTTAGTTGAGAGGTGTGCAGCCTGTGCCAATGTGATGTGTGAGCCACAAGAGGAGACACCCACCACAAAATACTTTTAGCACCAATAGTGACATTCCATGATTCAAAAACATGCAAATTATTTGGAGTTGGGAATGAAGTTTTCCTCAAGATGGCTAAACATACCTCTGAATCTCATTTCCTGTGATCACTTAAATTGCAACTTTTGGCTGCTGCATTCATATAAGCGCAAGGATTTTTGTTTGAAATCTCAGCCGGTGTTTGGCATTAGTGATAAACAGCCATGTTGAAGTGATACAAAACAGCCGAGTTCATCATTAATTGGATTTAAAGAGTTCCCAGTCTGGAGTGCAGCAGTATATTAGAGCATCTGCTCACAAACATGTCGCAGACTGTGCCTTCCCTTTACTCTTTTGCCATTTTCCTCTCATTATTTTTATTTAGCTTTACTCTTCCACATATTTGCCATTTAACTTTTGTGTAGTTCCACCAGCTGGAATAATTCTTGTTTATAACAGTTATAGTCACATATAGTAGAAAATAAACTAGCCTGAGTCAGCAAAACATAGCGTGCTTTTTTAATCTTTGTCACTTACTTTGAGACATTAACTATTAATGTTGATTTCCACATTCATACGTAGATATTCCTCTCAATTTTTGGGAGCAAGAAATCTGGACAAAGGCATGATTAACAGGGGGAAAAAGGCCCAACGATAGGAATACATTTTAAATATTGCTCTTACAAACTTAGAAAGTTGATGGAATAACAGGTTTTGCATTAGCATGAATTTATGAAGGGTATGAAGTCTGAAATTCAAATATCTGCCATTATTTTCTGACTTCAAACCTCAATGATTTGCCAATTATTTGCAAAAAAACCCCCACAATTTTATGAGAAATAGGCCAAAAATATAAGGCAAAAATACGGACATTCCGCAAAAATCTGTACAGGTGAGAGGTATGCGTGATGTACTGTACAACTTTTAGTGTCAAATTTTCAACCCAGAATGAAAGACTTGAAATATTTTAGAATTCTACCTATTCGTCCCCTTTGAAAGACATGTTCCAACAACTGTCCTAAGATCTACAGTGTTTTCACTCCAGTATTATATGTGGAGTTTGCATATACATCATGGTTTTATTTTTGTGTGTATCTTTGTCGATATATATATATATATATATATATATATATATATATATATATATATATATATATGTATATATAGTGGATATAAAAAGTTTACATACCCCTGTTAAAATGCCAGGTATTGTGATATAAAAAATAAGACCAAAATAAACCATTTCAAAACATTTCCTACCTTTAATGTGACCTATAACCTGTACAACTGAACTGAAAAACAAACAAATCTGTTAGGGGAAAAATATAAAAAATAAAAAACATACAATACGCTGATTGCTTAAGTGTGCACATCCTTAAACTAATACTTTGTTGTGTGAGCACACCCTTAAACTAATGCTTTGTTGAAGCACCTTTTGATTTAAATACAGCATTCAATCTTCTTGGGTAGGAGTCTATCAGCATGGCACATCTTGACTTGGCAATATTTGCCCACTCTTCCTTGCCAAAGCACTCCAAATCTGTCAGATTGTGAGGGCATCTCTTGTGCACAGCCCTCTTCAGGTTGCCACACAGATTTTCTATTGGATTTAAGTCTGGGCTCTGGCATGGCCATTCCAAAACTTTAATTTTCTTTTGGTGAAGCCATTTGTTTGTTGATTTGGATGTATGCTTGGGTTCATTGTCATGTTGAAAGGTGAAATTCCTCTTCATCTTCCGCTTTCTAGCAGACGTCTGAAGGTTTTGTGCCAAAAGTGACTGGTATTTGGAACTGTTCATAATTCCCTCCACCTTGACTAAAGCCCCAGTTCCAGATGAAGAAAAGAAACCACAAAGCATGATACTGCCACCACCATGCTTCACCACGAGGATGGTGTTCTTTTGGTGATGTGAAGTGTTTTTGTGCCAAACGTATCTTTTGGAATTGCTACCAAAAAGTTCAGCCTTGGTCTCATCAGACCATAACACATTTTTCTACATGCTTTTGGGAGTATTGTTTTGAAAATTTTAGCTGGGCCTGGATGTTTTTCTATGTAAGAAAAGGCTTCTGTCTTGCAACCCTACCCCATGGTCCAGACATATGGAGAATATGGGAGGCTGTTGTCACATGTAGTATACAACCAGTACTTGCCAGAAATTCCTGCCGCTCCTTCAGTGTTGCTTGGCCAGGTCAAGGTAGGCAGTGTGAAAAATGTTGCCCTCATCCATTGCTTTGGTGACCTTCTCAAAGAAGTCCACCAGGTTGAGTAGGCATGATCTGCCTTGACAAATCCAAACTGGGTTGGATCCAGTTTCTGGAGGTTTACTATATCTCTCCTGATCATCTCCATGATAATTCTTTATATGGCTTAACATATAAGACTAGTGAGACTTATGGGTCTGTAATTTCCAGGGTCTGTAGATGGCCCACCTTTGTGCAGAGAGATGATGGTTGCCTTTCTCCATTCATGAGGCACGAAGCCTGTTTGGAGGCTACAGTTAAATAGTAATTCCAGAGGCCCTGATAGGTCATGTTTCATGCTATTTAGAAGGCATCCTGGGATATTGTCTGGGCCCATTGATGCACAGTTCTTGGTCTTAGAGAGAGCATTAAGGACCTATATTTCCTGAGGGAAAGTTGAGGGGGAGAGAGGAGTAAAGTTGGAGCTGATTTTATCAGCCAGGAGGTTTGCTATATCTTCTTACTCAGTATAGGTGGCTCCATTTACAATGAACTCTGCACATAATTGTGTATTGCCTTTGAGGTTGCGGACATAGCTAAAGAATGCTTTGTGGTTGTCCTTGGCCTGGGAGGCCAAACCTACCTCGAATTTGGCTTTAGTAGACTTTATTTGTCCTCTGAGTTGTTTGTTTAGTTTGATGAGAGTGCTTTTATCCTGTTGGGTGTTGCACCTTCTAACTTTTGCCATGATTTTCTTCCTTCTGTTATACAGATGATTGATTTTGTGATTCCCCCATAGTGACTTGTTTTTTTGAGTTAGTACTTCTTCCTGATGGGTACAGCTACCTCTATGCAGCTATTAACATGCTTGTACAGAGTTTCCATGAACAGTTCTGCATAGGCAGAAGTGTTGTCAGGGTTTATGAGGGCTTGAAAGTTTGCCAGGTACTCACTTAAAAGCAGAAGGTTAGCCTTAGAATAGTTCCTGAATATTCCAGGTTTAGCTGGGAGGGGGAGGGGGGGGGCAGGTTTTATTTTTACTTCAAAGGAGACTATTTTGTGGTGTGACGTTACCAGGGAAGGCATTACAGTATGGGATGCGCAGCAGTCTCCTATATTAGTGGGGACCAGATCCAGTATGGTTTCACCCCTGGTTGGTGTATTGACTATCTGGTCCAGGGACTTTGTGTTTGCAAAATCCAGAAATCTCTGTGCATGTACATTTGGTGTCATATAGGATTCCCAGTTAACAGTTGGGTAATTAAAGTCACCCATGAATATGGTGTTGGGTTGGATAGTTAGTGTTTCTTATAAGTTTAAATACATAGATGGGGACCTATAGCTTGCAAGGAAGTGGTACTGGATTTTACCTATGGTGATTTGAACATGGAGCAGCTCAAGTGCACTGTCCTGTTTGACCAGTCTTGAAGTATATTTATTTTTGATGTAAATAGAGACACGTCCACCTTAAGTCCCTGCCTGTGAAGTAGCTGGCCTAACTGTGTGGAAGGCATTATAACCTAGCACTGTTGGTGTGCTCCCCATGGCTTTAAACCATGTCTCAGTGACTGCATAGACATCAGCATTCTCTATTTTGTTTAGACTCCTAGCATTGAGCAGTAATACCTTTAGATTTTCTTGGTTTTGATTTGCTGTGTCAAAAGTACTTTCAGTTTAGCATTGCCTAAAAAACGCACTATGGGAGAACACGTTTTAGCTAATATTCAAAAGCCTAGAGGGGAGAGGTGCAGACCATCCCTGGCAAAGCAGCGTGGTATGTTGACCATCTCCTTCCATGCTGACAAATATTGCACCCCATTAGAATGACACCAGAAACTTCACCAATTATTAAAGTCACTCACTTTTTATTCATATTGTGGCATCATCCTTGGAGAAGGCAAAATGCTGCTCAATGCTAGGCTCATACCAGCCTGAGACATATTCTGAGAGCTCCATGATGTCTCTCTTCATATAGTCTAGGGAGGTCTGTCTCAGGTAATTTACTCCCACATGGACTATGACTGAGTCATATTGGTAACTGTGGTCCAATGACCTGAGCGGATGCATAATGTGGCGGATCCTAGCCCCTGATAAACAACTGACCATAAATTTCTCCTTACTCAGCCTGGTGAGAGGGACATCAGTGCGTCTCACAATGGAGTCTCCAATAACTAGAATGTTGGATTGTCTGGTGACTTGCCTTATGGGTTAGAGGTAGAGGCTTCATGAGATGTACCTCTATGTGTTGATTTGGGTGTTGTTTTGAAAGAGCACATTTGGGGCTGCTGAGGGTATTTGTTATGTGCACTTATTCTAGGAGGTCTCAGCATGTAAGTGCCTCAGCAAATGTGGGTCTATATGTCTGCTTTGAATATTTAATTAGATCTAGAGTTAGCTTTCTTGAAAAAGTGTCATTTCCCAAAACTGGTGTGGTGTCATTTTATATACATATATGGTGAAAAAGAAGTGGCGACTATCCTCACTGCAATTCCCTTCTTGAGAGACAGTTTAACTAGCCCTTATTTCTCTGACCAGGCTCATGACATCAACACTGGCAACAACAATAATAGGAGTAGAAAAACTATATTACCAGTCTGTTTGTTCTCTTCTAGTGATGTTGCTATGATTCACAGTGTCACAGAAAGCAATTGACATATGCTAACTATTGACGATAAAATACTGTCACTAGTGGGGAAATGAAGATTATTATGTTATGATAAGTGTTTAGACACTACAGAGCCACAATTGAGAGGTACCTTCCCCTACCATGCTTGTAATTTTTGTAGTTATATTAACTCTGAAGGAATGTTCATACATCCATCATTTGGTACCCATTTTGTTTTTAATTTGACAGATGATTATCTCCCAATATAGGAAAGATGAAAATAACGCTTAAAGAAAGGATTAGAGAGCACGTTAGATATATTAGAGAGATCAATCAAAATACCGCCTTGACCAGGCGTAGCTCAAAAAAATAGAACATTTGGAGCTAGAATGGGTGATTATTTGAGTAAAATGGAAGAGAGGGAGTTACATTGGAGAACTAGACTGCAAGCCGACAGGGGGAAAGAACTGAATGATTTGATTTGTTTGAAACCAGCCTTGAAGCTGGGAGACTTAAACACCATTTATCTATTTTTAAATATGTATTAATGAATGACATGATGTGGTTGTTTTTGTAACATTGTATCTTTAAGTCGATGTTTGGTTGTATCATGGTGCATTGGTCATGCGACTGTAATTTTATTTTCTGATTTGTAGACTTTTTTAAAAAGGTTTTAAAATTCCAGTTATCGGATTAAGTAAATGTTTGTTGTTTGAATTGTCTGAAAAAGTAGCAGTTTGCTGTGAAAGAGTTTACCACTAATAATAAAAGTCATTAGCTGTATTTACGGTGTTCGCAAGCCTTGGTTTTTATGTTTTACATATTTGGGATATTATTCATCCACCTGTCACCTTCATTTCAATCAAATGTATAACTTGGAAATATTTAATTAGATTTAGAGTTAGCCTTCTTAAAAATGTGTCAGGCATGTAGGTGAAATATCTCACTAGCTTTAAAGGAAAAATTAATTTTAACATGATTGCCAGTTTCATGTAGGGTTTAAAAGTCAGGACTCAAGAGATTCCTCATTAGATGATATGTTTCCGATTCAGGTACACTGCTAAGTATTGCTCCATTGTTGCGTTTATTCACTGTCTCACTGGCAGTCATAATTGTTACAGTATTTACAATATTCCTCCAACAATTAAATATTCACATCAAATGCAGCCAAATCAACAGTTCTTGTTTTCTATTTTTATTTCTTCCTCCTTTAACTTGGTTGCAAATTTTGGAATTTTTGTAATTCATATTGTACTTTTCATCAAAAGTCAGATGGTGTGACCAACAAGAAAAGTTCTACACTTTAAATGGTTCAAAAGTTTTAATAAGAAATCCAGATTCCATGGCAAGCAGCAGCAGTCTGGCCAATGAAATACACAGAACTGCTTAACTAAAGCAGGAATCAGAGTGAGCAGGAACAATCTGATTTGGATTATTTCTGCTTTATCAATGAACTTCTACTCTGTACTCAAGAAGATGTCTGTATATATATATATATATATATATATATATATATATATATATATATATATATATATGTGTATGTATATGTGTATGTATATGCATATGTATGTGTGTGTATATATATATATATATATATATATATATATGGGTCTACTTCTGTTTATCGAAAACTCACATTTTCAAAAAACAGAAGATCGAGCCCACTTTAGCGAAAGTGTACTTAAACGAAAGTGCACTTTTGCAAAAGCCGATTCACCAAAGCATGGTACAGTGGGGATAAGGAATTATATCCTTTTCCCCACTGCAGTACAATCTCAGTCTTTCTATATTTAAGTAGCAGGAGTGGGGGATGGAGGGTGCAGTCCCCCATATGGAGGGTGCAGAGGGGCTTGCCCCCCTGCAGAAATGTCTTTTTACTGTTTATTGAATTGTTTTTGATGATTCGATGAATCAGCTTTCGTGAAAGTCCACTTTCATTTAAGTGCACTTTTGCTAAAGTGGGCTCGATCTGTTTTTCGAAAATGTGAGTTTTCAGTAAACAGAAGTAGTATATCTATCTATCTTCTATATATATATATATATATATATATATATATATATATATATATATATATATATATATATATATATAAAATCCAAACAGAGATGCAGGGCCAATGAAGAACTGTGTTGGATACAGATAAATGAAGTAAAACAGTAAAGATAAACAAGTCTACCAGGCTGTCTGATTAAAAACAAGGATTTTAATAAAAGCTGAAGTAATAAACAAGATAAGTGTTTTTGGATAGTATATACTTCATCAGATCTAAGTGTAAAATAGTCATAAAACATTTAAAAGCAATCCTGACAAATCACAAACAGCCTTTACAGCCAACTCCCCTTTCTTGACCAGTAGGAGTCATGCTAAATAGCTCATCAGTGGTTCAATTAGCTGTGGAACAGCATCCAGTGAAAAAAGAGTATGGAGATGCTGCCTCCATGTCATCCTATCAAATTCTTCATTGTAATCTTCATGCTTTTAGCGCCATTTTAAGGGGTAGATTTGTATTAAGTCCAGGTTATCTGTGGGCTTGTACTTCAGCTATCCACCTCATCTCACTTTGTTCAGTATGTAAAGCAATATCTAAACCCATGAAACTCTCTTTAGTGACTTGTAGGACCATAAACGTAAAGTTATGTCCTGGATTGTTGACAGTGTGTGTGAATAAAGGGGTCTTAAAGTCCTTAAGGTGAATATCACTCATACGTTTAGAAATATGCTCTTTAAGTTGTCTGTCTGTTTTTCCCACGTAGAAACTGTGACATAGGACACAGGTTGTTAGATAAACAACATGCCGACTTCTACAATCAGCATAATCTCTGTTCCTTTGTCTCATGCCGAATCTCAGATTAATACATTTTTGATTGTTGGAAATGTATTTACAACTAGAACAGAATTCACAAGGGTAGGTGCCCTTTTTATATGATAATTTACCATGGTAATTATCATTTGGATAGCATAACAACTGCTTCAAATTTCTATACCACTTAAAAGTAAAGGATGGCTCCTCACCCACTATCTCTTTGATGGTGGGATCAAGTAATACAGTTTTCCAATTGTTCCTTATAGTATCACAGATATATCTAACATCATATGAACAGGTCAACATAAATCTATTTTTGTTGTTTCTATTTCTATTCTGTCATGTAGTAATGTCAACAGCATCTCTTTCATGTTGCTGATATGACTTATCTACAATTGGAGGCATGTTTCTCTTGTTGTTCAAATATGTTTTTGCTGTTGTGTTTCTTAGCATCTTAACTTCATTGAATTCTCCAGTAATCTCATTGTCTTTATAGACTTGTGCTAAAAGTTTAGCCCCCAGAGTGGTGGATAGATTGGGGGCTGAAATTTTAGCACGAGGCTATAAAGACAGCTATAGATATTATAAGGAACAATTGGAAAATGTTATTACTTGGTCCCACCCTGAAAGAGATAGTGGGTGAGGAGCCATCCTTTACTTTTAAGTGCCGTAGAAATTTGAAGCAGTTGTTATGCTATTCAAATGATAATTATTGTGGTAAATCATCATATGAAAAGGGCACCTACCCTTGTGGATTCTGTTCTATTTGTAGATACATTTCCAACAATCAAGAATTTATTCATCCGAGATTCAGCATGACACATAAGAACAGAGATTATGCTGATTGTAGAACTCAGCATGTTGTTTATCTAACAACCTGTGTTCTATGTCACAGTTTCTATGTGGGAAAAACAGGCAGACAACTTAAGGAGCAGATTTCCAAACATATGACTGATATCTGCCTTAAGGAGTTTAAGACCCCTTTATTCAAACATACTGCCGACAATCCAGGACATAACTTTAAGTTTATGGTCCTACAAGTCGTTATTGAGAGCTTCACGGGTGAAGATATTGCTTTACATACTGAATGAAGTGAGATGAGGTGGATAGCTGAATTACAAGACCACAGGCAACCAGGAATTAATACAAATCTACTGCTTAAACTGGTGCTAAAAGCATGAAGATTACAAAGAAAAAGTTGATAGGATTACATGGAAGCAGCATCTCCATACTCTTATTTCATTGGATGTTGTTCCACAGCTGATTGAACCACTGACGAGGGGGGACTTTGGTTGTAAAGGCTGTTCGTGATTTGTCAAGATTGCTTTTAAATGTTTTATGACTATTTTACACTTAGAGCTGATGAAGGATATACTGTCTGAAAGCACTTATCTTGTTTATTTCTTCAGCTTTTATTAAAATCCTTGTTTTTAATCGGACAGCCTGGTGGACTTGTTCATCTTTACTGTTTTACTATATATATATATATATATATATATATATATATATATATATATATATATATAGTTTTGGAAAATTAATTGCATGTGCAATATGTAGATAAGGCAGTTCAGTTTGTCACTTTTTCTACAGCTGTACTCCCTGTAATGTAAAAGGTGAGAGTACTACTCAAAATAATAATTAAAAAATAAGTAAATAAAAGGGCTCCTTGGTCATCTCTGTGTGTAGATGTTATTTGGTTCTTACTGTTTTAGCAGTGTTACGTTAGTGAGTAGAATGGATATAGCTATCTCTGGCTTAGCATGTTTGTATTTTAGGTCTGTGGAATATCTGAATGAACCTAAATATCAGAACAGGCTTGAGTGCTGTTGTGGTTTCGACTTTACCAACTGTAGAGCAGTACTGTTATAAGTATATCACCTTAAAGCACATTGCTCCACACTAACACCAGCATGTTAAAACCAATGAAAAGAAATGGTACAACCAAGATAAAGCTATCACCTGAACACCATTTAAAACTCAAAAGTCCAAATAAATAAATACCCTAGACATAATAAACAAGAAACTGAAAAAATGATTAAAATTGAAAAAAGCCATGCAGTGAAGAAATATGATGCCAGACAGTTCAAAAAGTAAAACAACAGTTATTGCAAAACTTAAGTTATGAACCAATAAACAACCCACAAGAACCAAAGCAACCCAGAAACAAAATCTTTCAGGTGACTCAGCCACTTACTTTTTGAGTTTAGCAGAAAATGCTGGTCTTCACAGAAAGCAAACTTCAACCACCATTTTCTTTTGATTACAATCACAAATTCACTATGGCATAAATATTCCATTTATGCAACCGTCAGCATTAGTTTTACAGGGCATTTTGGTAGAAAACTGGAAACAGTGGTTCCACAAGTTTGATCTCCTTAACATTACAATTGATGTAGCAGAGAAAAAGAAGGATGTGCTAGTTTCTACTTTTTTTACCTTGCTGGAGATGATGCCATAAATCCGTGTAACATATTTAATCTTACTAAGTACCAATAGACTGATATGGCTGTTGTTAAAGAAAGATTTAAGCAATATTATGATTCTACAAAAAAAAAAAAAACTTACCATATACCTGTCATCTATTTTCCATAAGAAATCAAGGGTCACAGAAATCTGTTGATGCATGTGCGACTTAACTATGACATAAAGTTAAAGACTGTGAGTTTGAAGAGCAGAAACATTCATTGCTGTGAGGCAGAATTGTTTGTGAATAAAAAAAAAAACTCTAAAATGAGGTGCAAATTCAGAGTCTGAGCTAAGTCTTGAGGAAGTTGTGAATGAATGCAGAATAGTTGAATGATTATTATTTAAATGTACCAGGTTGCCAAGAATATGACTGTATAAAATTAAAAAAGCAAAATATGTTAACTAAGCATTATAAATCTGTTGAAGCAGATTATAATGTGAAAAAAAATACTTCAAACAATGTTGCAACGGAGTCCTTGCTCTTTGCCTAGCTGTGTTCTGCATGAATTACAAAGTGAACTAGCACCACACACTGAGTACCCTGTTCAGTCACAGCCTCATTTCAGGCATTGTTCCTACTGAATGATGCACTGCTACAGTCATCCCACTCCTCAAAGGGGGAGCGACTACAGACCCTGGGAACTACCGCCACATTAGCCTGATGAGTCTGATATGTAAGGCTAAGGAGCGCATCATCATTGAACTTATAAATAAGGACATAGGGAATCTCCAAACTCTGGACCCCACACAGTATGAGCTTGTGAAAGGTTGATCATGCCTGCTCAACCTGACAGACTTCTTCGAGTCTGTCACCAGATCTATGAATGAGGGCAAGGTAGTTCACACAGCCTATCTAGATCTTGCCAAGGCCTTCGACACCATCCCTCACACAGGAATCATAGATAGACTCACTAAACTAGGCATAAACCCCTATGTAATAAGATGGGTTGCCAACTGGCTCACTGATAGAACCCACACTATGAAAGTAGCGGACTCCAAATCTGGCTACTGACTAGTTACAAGTGGTGTCCCACAGGGATTGGTCCTAGGTCCTCTGCTGTTTGACATCTACTTCTCTGAAGTTCAAGCCAGCACAAAGGGACTCTGTCTGACCAAGTTCACAGATGATTGCAAACTGGGAGCCATTATTGATTCTCCAACTGATGCAGACATTCTACAAAAAGGACTCACTGTCACCAATGACTGGTGCCAGAACCATGACCTTAAACTCAATGCCAAAAAGAGGGTTCCTATCAGCAGACCGAAGACACATGTGTTCGAATGCCTCTTGGTCGAACTGACAAAACCGAAACTGCAAAATATCAAAGCGGCATGTACGCAAATTCTTTCCCTGGGAAAGAATTTGCTTGGCCGCTTCAATACTTTGCCATTTTTGGCACTGTAGTGCAGTTTTGGAGTTGGTATATTTAAGTAAGGGGGTGTGGGGGGCACAGCCCCCCACTTAATCTCATGTTTTAATGTGCTTTCTTTTTTTTTTTTTTTTTTTTTGTTGGAACAGTGATATTTTTTCCCTTGGAAAAAAATCGCTGTTCAGACAGTTCGGTTTTGTAAGCTTTCACTTATATGGGGTCGATTAATCACTGTTCGCTTACCTAAGTGTTCAGTGATCTAATATAGACGCCCAAAAAGTGCATTGCCATTCCCTTTGGAAAGAAATTCGGTGCCAATGAACTACCACATAGGCAGTAGTCCATTAAACACTGAAGGTATGATAAGAGACCTGGGGACACAGGTTGACAGCAACTTCTCCTTCGATAACCACATTGCCACTGTAGTCAGAAAGTCCTTCTATGTGGCACATCTCATTACAAAAGGTTTTTCATCCAGGAAGAAAGAGGTCATAATCCCTCTCTACTCATCCCTCATTAGACCTATTATAGAATACAATGTCCCATTTGGTATGTACCTCACTAGACACTTACAACAACTGGAAAGGCCGCAAAAATACTCACTAAGAGGATCCTAGGCCTTAGACACATGCCCTATAAGGACAGACTGAAAAAGCTCCAGGTATACTCTGTCTCTTATCGCCTACTTAGAGGCGATCTCTGCTTGACCAACAAAGCCATGTCTGACCCAGAGCTGCTAGATATGCTACACCTAAAGAAATCATAATCCCTCCATGCCACACGCACCAGGGACCTTAACCTCATTACCACAATAAACAGAACATGCTGGAGGGACAGGTTCCTAACCCAGAGACTTCCCATACTCTGGAGCAAACTTTCCATTCACGTCAAGCAGAGCACTTCACTGGCCCTCTTTAAGAGAAATCTTGATGAGTGGGTGAGCAATAGGAAGATCACCCCGGGGATCACTTCAGTGGCCTTGCTTGACAGGGGCACTGGGAACTAACTTTGGGTGGTATGATGCCAGGGAATCCTCTTGGGCTAGGCTTATATAGGCTCCAGAGCTGTTCGCCTAGTACACACCTATGAACCTATGAACCTATGATAATGCAGTTAGAAATGAAAAGTATTCAAATGAAAAGACACCCTTGTATCGAAGAAGCCTGTAAATAAAGAATGCAGAATCTGTGAATTGTTCAACTGTTTTTCTAAAATGTGGAAGAATGATGGAAGGGAAGAAGGTGAGAAGTAAGTTTTTTGTAAGTGATTATTGCAAATAAAACTGTTCACTCTATATTCACTAATTGAAACAGTTCTGGGACTGAGAAGAAATTGTAAATCTGATTTGTGCTGTGCACACTGTCTTCCTCCCACTAATGAAAATGCAGTGTAATGTCAAGAGTAAACATCATTGGACTGAAAAACTGGCAAGAAGTGGCATAAGTCTTGCATTTATGCTTGACAAAAGGGCCTAATATCTTGAGAGTGCATCAAAGATTTGGGTTTGAAGAGGACTATAACATAGTTTAAAGTTACATTGTTGACTTATTCTGGCCCCAGATTAACAGAACTGCATTAGAAAATTGAGTGTTGTATTTATAAAAGCAAAGCCTACAAATATTTTGGTAGAATGCCTTGTGAGAAATTAAGTATGATTAAGCGTACTCACAACAGGAGTGCACAGAATATGTCCCCTTGAAGGAATACTAGGACAAATGTGAAGTCAAAACTTAAAACAAAACAAAATATTCACAACTGCAAGCTGATGATTTTCATTCTTTGTTAATAAATAATAGATTTCTTCAGAACTAATTAACATAGTTATGTTAAGGTTTTAAATACTTTTCCCAAAAGTAACAATATAGTCTCAGAGGCACTAAACATATCAAAAAATTAAAATAAATAAATAAATGATTGTCCATATATTTCAAACTTTGATAAAGCTGAAAAAATGCACATACATTGTATAAAAATCAAATTTGCATAATAAAAATCTATATTGTAGTAAATCTAAATATATAATATACAAAATAAAAAAATAATTTAAATCATTATATTCACAAATACATCTTGAATATAAAATCCATTTGTAAACATTCTTAACAATTATACAAAACGATTCTATTCAGCCAAGGAAATAGATGAATTAAAGTTTGGCTGCCCATAATTTAAGAACTGAATTAAATAAAATATGTTAATTTAAAGTCGGGACAGTAGTTGTATTTAGCCTCAGTTGCCATAGCAGTTCCTTATACTCCAACCTATTTTCTCAGGCATCTTCTCTTGGGTCAGGAACCATATTTTATAAAATACCAAAATTAAACTATGTGAATTGCTCACAATTCTGAGTATGCTTAAACAGAGCATTGTTAGAATGTTTTCTTTTAATGTCATAGCAGTTCTCAAAGTTTTCTCTGTTTTACTGACATAGAAACTTGAGCATGTTGAATACTTAGTGATGTAAACTAACTCTTTAATTACACAATGACCTCTTGATATAACTATTGTGTAATTTAATGTGCTTTCCAATTTTAATTGCTTACCTGGTAAAATGTCAGAACATTGATTATAATTCCTATACTTGTGGGTACCTTTAGTGTTCCTTTTCTCAGGATTGGAGTGGGAATTTTTCATTTCAAGTAGAGCTTTCAAATTGCTCACTGTTTTCTACACAAAATGAGGTTGTCTCCCACAGTTTCACAAACTAAATTGTTTACCCTAAAAATATTCCAATTCTTCTTCTTCTTTTTTCGTCTTTTTCCCAATTAGGGGTCGCCACAGTGGATCACCTGTCCACTCATGATTGGCAGTGGAGTTTTGCAGTGTCAAGTTGCCAGCCCGACACCCAACCTTTCACAGAAGGCAAACACACATGTACTCACACATAGGGCTAATTTAGAGTGTCCAATCCACCTACAGCATGTCTTTGGGATGTGGGAGGAAACTGTAGCACCCGGAGGAAACCCACGCAACCACAGGGAGGACATGCAGACTCTGCAGAGAAAGCACCCCAGCCGAAGATCAAACCGGAGAACCTCTTGCTGTGAGGAGGCAACACTAACCACTGCACCACTGTGGCTGCCCCACCCTAAAAATATTCCAATTATTTTTAATAATATCCTTCATACAATTGGAACCCTTACTATACTGCATAACATAGGCACTCTCAAAATTCTTATTCTCTGCTAGATTACCATCCAAACTCATGGGCTTATCTATCCACATGCCAGCTCATCCTTAAAAGGGGTTTATATTTAGTTTCCCTTGCCTTATTTATTTGAACACTAATGTCGGTCACCATTTTTTTGGGGTATCCTGTCTTGCAAAACATGGTTTCTAATTTCCCTTTTTCCTTTGCAACGATATCGTCACTAGAAACCATTCTTGCCAACCCTGATAAACTGTCATTTAATCAGATATTTTTAAAAATTAATAGGTTGAAAAATCTTGACATGTAAATAAACATTACTAAAGGTCAGCTTACCATGCATTTTAGATGTTAAACCACAGCTCAACTTGATTATGATAGTATCATAGAAATTAATCTCCTTTTCATCAAAGTTATATGTGAACTTCAAAAAAGTTAGTGGTATTCTGTAAATAATTAATAAAATACTGAAAATATGATAGGGTCTATTCCATAAAATAAATAATATAATCAGAACTCCGTAAATATAGATTACAGTACTTGAAGTAATGAGAGGGGAAGAGATGTTTTCTCTCCTAGCTTAACATAAAAAGATTTGCAAATGCAGGGGTGCAGCTTGCACCCATTGCTAATCCTTTTACCTGCTGATAAATTTCTCCTTCAAAAAATATGAAGTAATTTTCCAGGGCAGTATTCATAAAGTCCATTATTAGATTAATCTTATTACTAGAGAAATTTACAAGTAATGAGTGCTTTAAGAAATAACATAATATCTCACTCCTGGAGTATACAAGTAAATAGATCTGCCACATCTATAGTGAGGAACCCAGTGTTATTATGCCGCAAGTTTTTAATTCTCCCAAGAAGTCCTGGGAGTCCTTCAGTACATTTAGGACTTCACCAAATAAAGATCTTAACATCCTGTCCACATATACTGCAAGGGGCATCAACACTTGGCCTGAAAGGCAGATCTAGCATGTTCTTATGTACTTTGGGGATCCCAAATATAGTTGGTATTAAAGAGCTAGGGTTCCTCAAAAATCATATAGGGACACAGTGATACTGTCTTGCAGTTGGTTGTTCTTTTCCTATATATCTATATTTCTCAGTGCAATATGAACTTTGTTTCTAGAGACTTGGAAGTATGGATTATCATCCTGGAGTATCTTAAATACTACAAAGAAATAATCAATAGAATCAAAAATTAGGATTTTCCCTCCCTCCTTAGGTTTTATTATATGCAGGGATTTGTCCATCATCTGGGATTGTAAAATGGCTTGTTCATCCTTAGAAAGGTTGTGATTCCAAGATCTATTCCCACACCTATCAAGTCTATAGGTATCACACTCATGCACACCTTCTTAAAGGTCTGAAGTAGGGGAGGTAAAGATGGGTTGAAGGTTCTTTTCTTAATCATTCTGTTGTTGCAAAGTGTCCTGCCTGACCAGTGAAATGTATGGCCAGATTTAATTTTCTAGTAAACAATTTCATTTCTAAGATGGCGTCTACTATATCCAAATATTTTCTAGGAATAAAGGTGAAACCCTTCTCAAATAGGGAAAAATAATGTGATATTAAGATGGTTGTAATTAAAAATGTGAAGGCCATTGTGTGTAACAAGGATCTTTCCACAATCTGAGATTAAACAATCATCCCTTAAAATTGTATTGTATTTATTTAGTAGTTGCTTTATCTCCTTTCTCTCCCCTGCCTCTTCCTCTCTGGTTTCTGTATCAACCCTGTTGGCCTGTCCACTCGTCCTAATGATCTGTTTGCTATTCTTTCCAACCTGTGTAATGAGGAGGGAGGATACTAAGGGGCTGTCTAGGTCTATATTAGGTTCAACATTATTCAGATCTGTACCATTTTCCTTATTATTATCAAAATGTAAACCAGCACCCCCCTCGTTACTGTTGAGACAGCTAGTCAGGAATGTATTGTCTGTAACCCTGTTGTTGGTATTCATATTCAGTGGGTAGGTCTTATTGGTACTTTATTGCTTAATGTCCTTAAATAGTTTTTTACTTTTCTTTAGCTTAATATTATCACAATGTTTATCAACTTTGGTAAAATATAAACTGTCTTATATGTAGAAAATAATGTCTTCTTTAATTTTTGCATATAAACCATTAACTTCATTCATAAGATGTTTAGTATTATATATTACAATAAATATATACCTACCAAATCTAGACCCATACCAGCTCAAACATTTATTCTACCATTCATGTTATATGCTGCTCGCATACTTACTAACCTCCAAAATAATCTCTTAACCAAACTAGAAACCACCTATAACAAGATAGCCAGATTTGCAGTCAGTAATAGCTACAAATCCCATCATTGTATATCCCTGTAAAGCTTAATATGGCCTGAGCTCCCCCACATGCTTCAAATATCACAAATACAAATTGCACATAGCATCCTGAATAACCTCAGCTCCTGCCCTGCCATTACATCCATACTTACACCCTACACACCCAATCGTAACTTCAGAAGCACACAACAAAACCTACTTCAGGTGACCACTCCAAACAGAAATATTTGAAAAATACTTTAGAGTCATTCAGTTTTATACTCATAGAACAAACCTCCACTGTCCCTTCACTCCACTACCAAAAGTGTCGAATTCAAAAAGTAACTAAAAATTCATTTCCAACATGCATGGATCTGTACTTGTCAGGAAATAACCTAATGAATTTTTCTTCTTCTCTCGATTAACATATCTGCCTGATATTTCCTATCTAAACTCTCTACATATTACTCTCTCTGCAGTTAATACCTATGCTGTTAAATGCATCTTTGATGTTCTATGTCATGATGTTAATCTGAATTGTATATTACATATTAGAACTCTTTTTATTTTAAGACATTGCTATATATCCTTGTATATAACTTAAATCTAACCAAATTTCACAAACATATTGCTACTGCATTCTCAAAATAAATACTGTACTTTTGCCTTGCAAATATTCCTATTGTATATTTCTCTTTCTCTGTTTTGTACTGTTAAGTATTTTACAACTTGAATTGTTAGTTTTTTTTTTCTTATTTTTACTAATTACTTTCCTGGAGCTTTTCTCCTTGGGTCTCTGCTGAAAAAGGGCTCTCTGGGTCCAGTTAGACTAACCCGGTTAACAAATGTAAAAATAAAATAAACAAATAAATAAAAATGTTCATTATACTGAAGACACAGTGGTAAGGGAAATGAGACTGACATTAACCTGAACTTTGATCACCATGTGTTCATGGTGGTAAGAAAATCCTATGACATAGCATAACTTATGAATAAGGGCATGGCATCCAGATCTATGGTGATCATAATGCCGCTATACTCAGACCTCATTACATCAATAATCGAGTACAATGCACCCTTCTACATGTGCCTGACCAGGCATTTGCAACAGCTGGAGCAACCATAGAGTTTCCTCACTAAAAGAATACAGGGTCCTATGAGGACCACCTCAAAGCCCAGTCCCTATACTCAGTCTCCTACACACTACTGAGGAGCAAACTGTGCCTAACCTAGGCATTCTCTGATCCAGCCCTAATGGATCTGCTACACATTTGCAAAACAAACATCACTAGAATTACCTGATCTAAGGATTTAAACCCTAGTGTGACATAAACAAAACACGTTGGCGGGACAGTTATGTATCTCAGAGATTACCCCTTCTGCACAACAGACTCCCCATTCATTTGAAGCAGAACTTTTCCCTAAGCTTATTCAAATGCAATTTGGATCAATGGATGGAAAATTGCCAATTCACCCCTGGCTTGTTGCCTGTGTCTCTTATGGACAGTGCCAGCTTATAGATGCCCTAAGTCACAGGCACATACTAAAGCCATTTCTAGTCCTTGGGCACTGATAATTGGAAAAAATTCAAGCATGAATGGCTAGGCTTAAAAAGGCTCTAGGGCCATTAGCCTAGTAACCTCCTATGGTCATATGACTCAATGCTTGCATAAGTTCAAAGCCATGCTGGTCAAAGATGTTGTCCAACTCCTGGTAAAACACAGAGTTTGAATCAAGCCCATTAAGGAACTTAAAACACCTTAATCCTTGTGGAATGATGCATACGTTCAAGCATTCTTTCAGATAAGCATAGTCTAATTGTAACCCACATAGTTTTAAAAGTTTCTTCTCCAAATCTATAATAACTGACTGCAAGAAGTAGTTCATATTGTAAAGACTCCCTTGTATGTGAAATCACATTTGCAAAAGAATAATCTTTGTTTAAGCAGCTATTAAAATTGCACCTTTGTTGTTCCACCCTAATATCTGCCATATTAAAATTGCCAGAACCCACTCTGCTACAATTAACAGAAATAACAGTACATTTGTGTGAATCCAGTGAATGACTTTTGGGTACAAAAACAACATCTTTGTCATGGGTGCCATTGCAGAATGTATCATCCTGAAAACCACTATCATGTAAAAAAATGTTGGAATTGTTATGGCTACAGGCAATGTGGCCACCTGGCTAGTCATTACTACCCAAAACACCCTACTTCAGAAGCTGGGAAAAAGTTCAGTGAGCCAGGCTAGATCTTCTTTCATACCATGGATTTCAGCTTTCAGCACATCCATATCAATAGTCTTGTCCTGTGAGCAAATAAAGATGGACTTCCTTCCTGCATTTCCATTGGTCTGGAACCAGATGTGGCACTGAACATAAACTTGTAACCTCAAAACAAAGTGCTGGTGCACCAAAAAAAATACTAGTAACTATAATAAGGGTACACAGAACAGGTCCACTCGAAGGAATACCAGAACAAACATGAAGTCAACATTCGTTTATTAAAAACAAAACACCAAAATATCCACAATTGTGAGCTGATTAAGTGTATATTTAAAGTTGCAGTGCATTATAGAACATTACCAAGCCAGTTGACAGCTCACAGACCTGAGTAGTAGCTGATTCAGAGTCACAGACGTGATCTCTCACACATCAATGAATCAGTTAGCTGTCATGCTTGTGCAGAGAGCAGTTCACATCTTCTTGAAGGTAGTAGTTTGTAGATTTCTGAAGCAGATGTTTCACACATTTAAGTACACAATATTAAGCCAGATGAGGAGAATTCGGTATGAAATGAATCCTTATAAGTCAGTTTAGACAAACTTATGACCCCTAATGTTTCATTTGATATTGTTTGGAAATAGACTGATTTACTTGCAGGACTTGACAGCATTCTACGAGAATTTGAAATGCAAATGCTGCAGACTGTGCTATCAGGATGGCCAGATGAGGAGAAGAACAGTGAAGTACCACTTCTCTTCCAAATGTGCGACATTTTCCCTGGAGAAAATCATATATAGCAAGGGCTCTTCCTCAAATCCAGCAAAGCAATTGTGACAATCTAGTTGTATAATGAAATGCTAGAGAAAATGCAAGAAGCATATTTGAGTATAGTTCTCCAAAAAAAGATCTTGTGACATAACGTTTTAGCCTGGTAAATCTCAAAATCAAAATAACAGCAAAACTAACAGATTTCTAGCACATTTTATAAAAGCAAGGCCAAGGGCACAGTTCTACCTCATAAAATACTAAACAGACCATGTAGCATAGTAACTGCAGATTATCGCCATTTCAAGGATGGTCAGTTATCTAATTTATATTGACTATTAATAGAAGTATCCTAAAGTCATAATAGTATGTGAGGCATCAATAAATTCAGTTGTCATGCTTAAAGCAATATTTTCATACTGTGGGACACTGGGCATTCTTATTTCTAGTGATGGTCCACAATTTGCAAGTCAGGAATTTTGTTCATTAGCACAAGAATGAGAATTCCATTATATAATGACCAGTCTGATATATCTGCAGTGAAATGTGTAAGTAGAGAGAGTAATACAGATTCTGAAGAACATTATGAAAAAATGTGTTGCCAGTTTAAAGAAAGATTGCTACTTTGCATTGCTTGAATACAGTAATGCTATCCTTGCATCCAGTTGCACTATTACCTTCTCAGTTGTTGAAGTGAGGGGAGAATAAAGATTTTGCTTTACCATGATTGTTACAGCCACAGCACATACAAAATACCAATTCAGCTTTGCATAGAGCTCAACTAAAGCAGAAAATCATGCCAGAACAAATCAGTCATAGTGCTGTCTGCACTTTAACCAGGGGGACAATGTTAGAATCCAATAGCAATGTGACAAACACTCAGAGCAACATGAAGCTGCTGTTATCGAACCGGCTGATACTCCAAGTTCCTACATAACTGGCACCAAAGATAATGAGATGCTAAGGTGCAGTAGAAGACAGCTGTACAAAAGAAGACTGTTTTCATCTTAGAGCTATGAACTGACAGTGGGATTAGCTAACAAGGATGGTCTGCACCAGGACTTCATCTGTGTAGTATCAGAGAGACGATTCCTGATTTACAGAACTGTTCTAAAATCGACACTGCTCCTTTTAGTGACTCTTCTGAATTCCCTTACTTAACATCTCTCGGATTGTTATGGTAGAGTTTCCAACATATCTATCTTACTGGTTATGACTTACACTGTCAGCAGTGACAGTAAAGCATTGGAGTTTGGAGAGCCTATTGAAATGGTTAGAAGGTAGAAAGATTATGCTAGTCATTATGATATCAAAGACATTGCTACAGCTGATGTACATAATTGTGTATATTTGCATTATTCATCATGTAATGTCATATAATATGTGCCATGATTGAAAAATACGAATTCTACTTCATATGGTTACCACAGTATAGTATAGTATAGCATAGTATAGTATAGTATAGTATAGTATATTATAGGGTTTATTATGATAATCTTGAAGCCCACAGTCTTGAAATGCACAGTACTGGAACCATAATATAGAAGATCAAAACGTTGAAGACTACAATGCCTAACATTTTGAATACCACCTCCCCAGAAGTATAAATCCAGGAATGGGTGCTAATATGGATCCAGAAGGGGTATGGACCCAGAAATGCATATTAACATGGGTTCTGCAGGGGTGTGACCTCAGGAGCAAGTGCTAACATGGGTCCTGAAGGGGAAAGATTTGGAGTTCAATATTGTGGCCTTCAGCTTTTTGATGTTCAATATTATGGTCATGGTATTGTCCATTTCAAGACTGTGGGCTTCAAGGTTTTGAAAGTAAACTATAGTATAGTATAGTACAGCATACAATAGTATAGTATACTATAATATAGTATAGTATAGTATAGTATTCTATAATATAGTATAGTATTCTATAGTATAGAATAGTATACCACAGTATAATTAAAATTGCGTACATCTTATAAATAGTTCCTAATCTTAAAGGCAGAGATGGGTTATATAAGGTGAGAGTGCCATTTTTTTAAAATAAGCTCCAATAAGTCTTATCTATACGTGGGTGTCACATGGTTCGTGCTGCTTTGGCAATTGTTGCCATCTAAGTAAATAGAACAAGCATACCTAACACTGTCCAGTAGTGTCTTTATGTTGTCATCATTACATACTAGGCCTATGAAAGATCTGAATTAAACTAAATGTGTCACTCCCCATCTCTTTCCTACCTGCGTTACAAATATATCACTTAGTGTAAAGAAACTTCCTTTGTACTGTTGTTATTCATTGCAAAACTCTTAATCTTTTTCTTTCTCTCTGTCCTCTCTTCAGCTTCACTCAAATTACATACTATGCATTCATTGACTTCATCTTCTTCCCAGCTGTTTCACCCTTTGTAATCTATCCTATTCTACATTAGCTGTAACTTTCATTATAATTTGAGAAATGTGTACCTCAGTGCCAGGAGAGGTCTGAGGTCAACTGGTGGCCTAGGCAAAAGGACTCCACTGCACCCCCCACCACTCCACCCGGTGCCCCCATCCTGGTCTACCTACAACAAATAAATACTGGAAAAGTGCCCCTGCTAGGAGGCCACCTAGTTGGCTTATGCCTAAGGCCAGTTATGCTCAGTGCTTTGCTAAAAGTTCTAGACATTGGGCCAGCTTCAGAACTTTCCATATTGCATTAAGCTAATCTGTATAATGAACAGCTACATGCAGGGTGTGTGCATTTCAGAAACACAGGCTGTATAAGTTGGGCAGTCCAAGCAACAAGGTTGGGTGTGGTATATCCTTATGGTTGTATAATGAGATGGTAGTAGGCCACATTATTACAATGAGCATCTCAGAGTATGCTGATCTCAGAGTGAGAGGCGGTCACTAAAAACAGGAATTGATTTACACAGCATTTCAAATGCAGCTCTCTGTATCAAGCACAATTTCCCCAAGAGCATACAGGGAACACACTCCACTGGGGCTGGACTCTCAGTCTCTCCAGATCCCAAACAAGACCCACCTTGGAGCACTGTGTCTAAGTTCCAATTATCTGACACACACACTTGGATATCTTATTTTTCACACACATACACACACACATGGGAAAGACTGATACAGATTCACCAGCTGTGTCACCTTTATCCAGACTACAAGGCAGATTGCTACCAACAGTTAGATACTTTAAGGCTCTTACAAAAGTAACCAATTATATTGTGTCAAATTAATACTAATGTAAATGGTAGAGTGTGACCAAAGCATTAAGGCTTATTGGAGTGACCACAGAGTCACTAAAATAAGCACAAATACTCTCAAGATGTTAAAAGTATTCTCTAAATGATCAGCCACAATGAAAAGTTATAAACATATTTAATAATGGATAATAAAGTAGAAAACAGGAGAATACTTAATATTTAGTTACAATAAACAACAGAGTTCTCAGTCACGGGAAATGTAAAAAAATAACAGAGTTGGATAGAATTTCACATCTGCAGAAAAAAGAAAACAATACTAAACTAATCTCACTGTATTATTCCTAACTGAACTAAAGAGAAACTATCCCTAGTTAACGCACTTAGTATCACAAGGCAAGACGTACTGCTGAGATGCTCATTTTCACAAGGCAAGATGAGATACTGACTGAACTGTACAACTAACAACTGAACAGCTAACTACAACTGAACTGTGATAACTGACATAAATCTTTTATATCAGATTCCAAAAGAAAAACAAAAAACAAACAACAAGCTGCTGCTGCCAAAGTTGTGTCCTTCAGCTGGTTATAGAATGACATCTCATCTGGTCACCTGACCCTGGCACAATACCCATTCAGAACTCTGTTAAGATTCTGTTGCAGCACTTTTAATATAAGTAACTTTTACAAATACATGTTTAATACAAGTATCTATACAAATCAATGTGACAGTCAAATGACACAAAACTATTTACAAAACTTCAGTGTGTGTGTGTGTGTGTGTGTGTGTGTGTGTGTGTGTGTGTGTGTTGTTTCTACTGGAAATTGTGGCGATATACGTTTGCGACTGTTGGGATACAGCCTCAGCAGTAATTGCAGAACTGTAGCTCGTTGTACTGTATGGGTCCAAGGCATTCATGGCAAAAGTGTCAGCATCCTGTTCATGTCCCCACCCATGTCAGCTGACACTGGATGTACCATGATCTTGACTAGATGCTGGTGTACTGTGTGACCATGAGTAAGTCTGCTACAAGATATGCCACTGTCATGACTGCTACTACAATGAGGACATCCTCTCCTGGGTGTAGACACCTCCACAACAGCAATATATGTGGAAGTGAGAGCACTACAAGAGAGCAAGATCTTGGCTGCCCATGGCCATGATGGCTATCATCTGTTGATATAACAGTGGACAGACTTCATGGACAGCCTCTCACTCCTGGCAGGTGAGTCTGAAAAGACATGGCACATTCCAATATCTGACTGAGTCTATCCAAAGAATCACATATATGGGACATGAATTCCCATTTCATCTCCCACACCCTGTATCATCCTTACTAACTTTGTCATGGCTGTGGTGGTACTATCCTGTGCCTCCATGACTGCCCTGCAAATATGTAGGGTTGTAGCAACTGACATACTAACCTCAGAGTGAGGGCAGCAACCACGTCTCCAGTGAGTGCAATTACCCACTCCCTGTGTGTAACTTCCTGCCCACTGGTGGCAGAGACACATTATGACATATGTCTACTAGGGGCACCACACTTCCCTGACTGATTGGATCCCCATTTGGCTGTCCTTCCTGTGTAGTGTGTGTATCCTGGGTATCATCAGGTATAGAGGCTGTGTCCATGATCTGTGCAGGGGATGCAGTGGACACATTTCCTGTGTCGCACACACTCTCTACTCCCTGACTGCACTAGTCCATAACTGTCATCATTACCAGAGGCTGCATATCCTACTCCATCAGATGGGGCAGTTCCATAGTGATGGGGCAGTTTGCATAGTGATGGGACAATTCCACAGTGCTGGTGCCTGATAAAAAATTACTTGTGAATACACCAAAGCACAATATCCTGTATGACCCAGCACCACAAGTATAAATGAAGCTGGGGTATACAAATATTAACATTATAGGAATAAATAATTTAATTGCATACCTTGCGCAGCTGGCCACAAAGGAGAATCCATGATGTTCCTGTATACTGTAAATCAGACAGCTTTAATAATTTGGACTGTGATTAAGAGATACAGGTGACTTACAGTAGTTCTACAGGTAGTCCTACACTAAAAAGTTCTACATACCTGGGGCATCTCCAATAGACTGTTTTGTTGGCCATAGCAACTGAGCCCCAATATGCACCACTGTACTGTGGGATTGTGTGGAGGTGCCACTATCCAAAGAGTTTACTAAGTAAAGGGGGGGGGTAGAATGCACAGCCTTTATTCTATGTCAAACACATATGCACACCTACAGACAATGTACAAGTCACCAATCTGTCTGCCACTCAACTTTGGAATGTGCAGGAAACTGCAGCACTTGTAGAAAACTCACACAAACACAGGAAGGACATGCAGACTTCATGCAGAGGACACCCCAGATGAGAACCAAACAGCTGTGAGGCAACAATGTACACACTCCTTAACTTGTTATATTTACGTAAAGGGTTGCTCCAAGAACAAGAAAAAGTAACAATACAGTTGTTTGAACAAAAGTCTTTTTGTCTTTATTATTATTATTATTATTATTATTATTATTATTATTATTATTATTATTAGTAGTAGTAGTAGTAGTTGTATTTGTTAAACAGCTGTACCCCTATACAGGATTTGTGTTGCTGTGTGACAATTCATATATTTATATAAACTGAGTTTAGGATATTAGCTTATCAGCATTTATGTGAAATTTTCCTTCAGAGTGAAGAAAATGGCTTGAAGCTTAAAGTGAAAATTATAACTTTTGGGCTTTGTTTGTATATTTAGAATGCAGAATTAGAACCAATGTAAGATGTGAATACTAGCTCAAAAATGCTGTTTCATGGGATCATAGGAGATTACCAGGCTGTTGATCTGGAGGTAATTTTAAGCCTAGCCATTTTAACCCAATGTAATACCATATGGGTAGTAGTCAATATCCAGGATTGCATTTAGTGATGACTGCCCACGTCCAGGAGGGTTCTGGGTGCTATCCCTTATAAGAATTTATGCTGCTCCATCCACTCATTCAGGTTCCTCTTGAACAGTGTCATAGAGGTGTTCTGTTTCACATGAATTGGCAGCCTGTTCCAAAGACATGGCAGTCACTGGCAGATAAATCTGTCCCTCCAGCATGTCCTGTTTAAGTCACATGCCATATTTAAGTCCCTGGAATGGGTAGCCCTATACCCATTTGGTTTAGGGATATGCAGTAAGTTCATTAGGATTGGGTCTTGGGTTGCTCTGTATGCCAGGTATAAGTCTCTCCTAAGAAGTCTAATATGATACAGAGTATAGTGACAGGGATTTTAGTTGGTCTGTGTAAGGCACATGCTGGGGGCCCTTGATCCTCTTTGTTAGATTCAGAAAGGCTTACTACAAGGGGAAGCCTTAAAATGTCCATTTTTCTCCCTCATGATAAGACTTTCTGATTCTTAGACCTCCCTACCAGTGAGGTTCCCCACTAGTGGGGCCACAGCACAGGGTGGTCATCTTGATGGCAGAGCTGCATGATAATGTGTCATTCCAGAGGAGTAGTTAGCCATGTGCTGTCCTGTGGAAATGCCAGTGGTTCCCAATTTATTCTACCAAGTGAGTCAAAGAATTGCTCTGTAGTGTAAAATGTGACTGTTGGAGGAAACAGTGAATGCTATCAAAAGATGGCAGTCACCAATTCACTCCTATGGAAACAGTCATAGTGCAGGCAGGTTTAGTAAAAACGTGGGAGTGGGGGAGGTGTTACTGTGTGCATGTGTGTGGATGTATATGTGCATGTCTGCAGGGGGGCATGGATGAAGCTGCAGGAATGTGTGTGTGTGTGTGTGTGTGTGTGTGTGTGTGTGTGTGTGTGTGTGTGTGTGTGTGTGTGTGTGTGAGAGAGAGAGATAGCATGTAGGGAGGTGCCTTTGCCAATGCTATGCTTGGGCCACTACAGGAAGCACTACCACTATCAGGTTGGACAGCACAGGTGTCAGGTAGATTACAATTCACAGATACTGTATGCTAATGAACCAATAATGAGGTCTTTATCATTGTGATCATAGATGTCTATAATTGCATTCCTTACTGTTGTAACGATTGGAACCACCAAGCAGCAAATACACAAAACGACACGGCAAGAACCTACTATAAAAAGCAAAAAATGTATTGTCTCTGGCACCTCGGTAAGCCTTCAAGGAGTATAAAAACACCTTGTGGCAGGCACATACTGCTTGTGGTGAGCTTCCTTCTGACTCCTGGCAGGAGCGGCCTTAGGTCAACTGGTGCCCTAGACAAAAGGGCTCCACAGCGCCCCCCACCACACCACTCAGTGCCCCCATCCTGGTCTACCTACATTAAATAAATACTGAAAGAGCGCCCCTGCTAGAGCGGTGCCCTAGGCGGCCGCCTAGTTGGCTTATGCCTAAGGCCGGCCATGACTCCTTGGGATGTGTTTGAATAACATTTAATTGCATAGGGGTGACTTTTATTCCCAAGGTGCAACAACGTCTAGCCTGATCATATTAACTAAGGGGCTATACAAACATTGATGGCTTTGCCTCACAGATAGCAAACTTAAAGACTGTGCAAATGATGTTTTGGAGTAGTTTTTCTTGACAGAAACAGCATTCACATACAACTTACTCATATGCTTGCACTGATCAACTTTGCTCCCTGCAGACCCTGTACTTAAATAAATGTAAGATGTTTTGTGTAAGTTTTCTTTTTTCTGTGTTATGAGTTTCATTGCTTATCTGACAATGATTAAGTGACTTCAACACTTAAAGTCGGTGTGTTTTCTATGTTAATTCCTGGGTACTGACATAATCTTATCATCTATTTCAAACAATGTAAAATATAATATTTATCTGCTTCTGTTGCTTCTTTTCTGTGCCAGTGTGAAGCCCTGTGCATTAGTTCACTTCCTTCTAGATTTCTAGAAGTTGCTCAGTCTTTACAATACTTCATTTTGTCCCATACATTCCCATAGTGCTTTCAGTTTGACATATTTTCTGAATTACGTACTTAAACTACATTTATTTTTCATTGCTTTTGTTTACGGATAGTGTTTCATAAAATTCATGCAGCTTGGCAGAGATGGTTCCACTACATCTGGACAAATGCTTCAACCAGATGAACATAAAAACAATCCATGGAAGTAAGAGTCCCTGTACCCTACATAGGTTCATAGGTTGGTATTAGGCTATCAGCCCTAGGGCCTATACAAGCCTAGCCATAACAATTCCCTGGCTATTTCTTTCCACACTATTTACTTCCCTGGATCCCTGTCTAATAGGAGGTATTTGCCTTCCACACCCTTCTTATTCAGGTATACCTGGATTACACAACCTCAGAAAAGACTTTTAAGTCCAAAATTGTTGTATCTCTACTGGTACACTAAAACAAACTGCAATGGAAGTGATTCTCAACTGAAAACAGTGACTGATGAGTTGCAGCTCGGGGAAGTATACCTGATGAGATTAAACCTTGTCCAGTTTACACCTGACTAAGGGCAAGAAAGCTAGTGGAGATGACAACCTTATGTTGTAAAGTTTAATAGTGTTGTAAAGTAACAGACAGATGTTGATGACATCTAGTCTTTCAATATGTTTACACTGTGACATATTTAATATTTATGGTTTAGCCATATATGCTGGCAGGTTTTCGAGATTTAGACTTTTGACTCTGGCATTTCTGTGTTGGGTCTTTTGGAATTAGGGATTTAGGTTCATAGGTGTGTACTGTGCTAATGGCTCTTGAGCCTTTACAAGCCTAGCCCATAGAAGTGCCCCGGCCTCATGCCGCCCGACATAAGTTCCGAGTACCTCTATCATGTAGAGCCACTGGGATGATCCCCGGGGTGAACTTTCTATTTCCCATCCACTCATCAAGATTTCTCTTGAAGAGGCCCAGTGAGGTGCTCTGTTTGACATGTATGGGAAGTCTATTCCAGAAAATGGGCAGTCTCTGGGTTATGAACCTGTCCCTCTAGCATGTTCTGTTGATTGTGGTAATGAAGTTGAGGTCTCTGGAGCGTGTGGTGTGGAGGGATTGGGATGTCTTTAGATGTAGCATTTCTAACAGAGCTGGGTCAGACATGGCTTTGTAAGTCAAGCAGAGATCGCCTCTTAGTAGATGATATGAGACAGAGAATAGCTGGAGTGTTTTGAGTCTGTCCATGTAGGATCCTCTTTGTGAGGTACTTTTGTGGCCTTTCCAGCTGTTGCATGTGTCTAGTGAGGTACATGCCAAATGGGGACATTATACTTGATGATTGGCCTAATGAGGGAAGAGTAGAGAGAGATGATGACCTCTTTCTTCCTGGATGCAAAAGCCTTGGTAATGAGATGTGCCACATAGAAGGACTTTCTGACCACAGTGGCAATATGCTCTCTTTAAACTACTGTGCATTGAATAAAAAAACAATCATTAAGTAATCTTTCTCTTGTTATATTCATTTTGTGCTCTGTATATCAGCTTTACTTTGTTTTATGTTTAGATTTTATTTATTGGCTTAACTGGTAGTTTGTAGCTCTATTTATCTTTGGTCCAATTCATAGCTTAGAAAAGATCAGTTTGGGTTGGTCTGCCTGTAAAGTTGAATAAATCACAAACCAGGAATAAAACCACAAATTTAGAATAATACAAAAATGCAATAGACACTGAACCACCATTTAATATAAAAAAGATAAGCATTTTTGTCTAATACATTGACAAAGACTTCATCAGATAAAATCAAATCAAACAACGCACACTTTTAAAGTTTAAAATGACCAACACAACTTCCACAGCAATGGAGTACTCCAGAACAATATAAAAAAAAAAAAAAACTCCACACAGAATGCCACAGATAATATAAGTTTTAATGGGTTTAAATGCTTTTGTTCTATAACTTGTAGAACTTCTTCAGAAAGAAAAAAAAGAATACAAAGATTAAGAAGTTAACCAAAAGTTGGGATATGTCTATAAGGACTTGTGGGATTTGTTTTGAAAAAGTGTAACAGACTTGAATATGATGATAAATGTGTTTTCATAACTATGGATGTTAAGATTTGTTCACAGTAATCCCACATACTGTTGGATTTGAATGATATACTGACATTTTACAAGCAGATGGGGAATTGGCTCAGGGCACGGTCAAAACCTATGTTGATTTAATGGAGACGGAATTGAAAAATAATTTTATAACATACGATGGGCAGTATTTTTTGCCGGAAAAAAGAGTTGCTATGGGGTCAGCATGTGGCCCTCTTCTTTGCAAACATCATAATGATTGAATGGGATAAAAAGTTTGTATTTACTAGCAAGTTTATGGGGTCCTGGTGCCTTTACACAAGATACCTGGATAATATTTTTATTGTTTGAAATAATGATATGGAAAAATTCCTAGGTTTATTGAATTTCTAAACAGTTCCACTGACTTTCTAGAATTTACATATGAGATAAGTAGAGATAGTATTTCTTATTTGGATGTAACACTGGCTAAAGACAAGGTGAATATGAGATTAGTTTCCAAAATATTTAGAAAGCCAACATACTCCAATTCATTCCTGCACAATACAAATGCACGTCATGTAATTTCATTTTGAAGTGTGCTTTGTTTGATTTGATTTTATCTGATGAAGTCTTTGTCAATGTATTAGATGAAAGTGCTTATCTTTTTTTATATTAAATGGAGTTTCAGTGTCTGTTGGGTTTCTGCTTATAAAGTTAACAAACACTAAGAAAATAAGTAAATAAAATAAATCTAGATCAAATCAGAGCCCCATTGTGAATGAATGCATATGTTTCTTGATGGTAGTATAAACATCAGTATACATCTGTCAAATGGAATCTGCACTCCTTTGACCCAGTCCCACTATGCACTGCAGCTCTACAGTGTGGAGGCAGTTTAGATGTGGCATCTGAGTCTGGATTAATCATGATATTTATATCTTCTTCAAATATCATAACACACTGGAATAGTTTTTACATTCCCAAGCTTCCAAGTATATTTTGCTAGACAGCTTGTGGAAGACTGAAATATAAACAGCAAGTTTTATTAAACATCTCCTCCCTAAAGCTATATGCTGGATAGTGATGGACCATTTCTAAAGAAAACCAGATAATCTGAATATAAAATAATTGTTTTATGTTAGAGCAAGGAAGCTAATCGATGGTGTAGCAATGAATATCCATGGATCTAGCCTTCAGGAACTCTGTGTACTTCTGTAGAGGCTGCCTTGTGAGAGAGAACCTGGTCATGGGTAGTCTGCCTGCATCCACTTCCCCATGCTGTAGGATGAGTATTTTGTAATGAGTCATATGCCTTTCTGGTTCTCCCCCCTTTGTGCTGTGGGTATGTAACTGGTCATGGGGAGTTTGTATGGCATCTCTACCACACCATACTGTGAGATGAACATCTGGCCAAGGGCAGTGTGCCTGTCCCTCTGCCCCCCCATACTGTGGGATGTGCACCTGGTCATGGATAGCGTGCTTCCCCCCATGCTGTGGTATAAGCACCTGCCCATGGCTATCCCCTTTCCCCTCCCATTGCTGTAGGGAAAGCACCTGTTCCCGGTTAGCGTGCCTGTCCCCTCATCCCTTGCTGTAAGAGCAGCACCAGGCCATGCCAACACAGAAAAAAGAAAAACCCAGAAAAAAAATCTTACTTTAAAAAAATTAAAAAATATTCCTTGATATCTGAACCACTACAGATGAATCATGGAAAACTAAAGATAGAAAATGGGCAACAAGGTGCCATCATAGTGACATATGCAATGGCAACCACTGATGGCGCATTTAATCCCATAACTGTTGAGCATTTTCTGGTCTGTCCCCAGAACATTCTCTATTTTGGGCTATAGTTCTATGATTTAAAAGTCTATATCTCCAAAATGGTTCAACATTTATTAATGAAAACGGCAGGGAATTTTACTAGCAAGAATATCTATAAAACACCATTGGATTTGGGCTTCTACCCTCAAGGAGGACAAAAGTGCAATTGTCTTGAACTTTATTGAAAAAAAAAAAGCTGTGTAATGTAATTTTTATGCCTCAGCTGTTTAAAAACATGAAAGTTTTCCATTTAGATTTGAAATCACATCAGAATTATAGACTTCTTTTTGGTGTTTTTTGTTTATTTTTAGTCCAAAGAGAACTGAAACCTACACTATTTGTTTTCAGCTATTTTGTAAACATTTAATTATGTCTACTTACAAAGGTCATTTGTGCCTACTACTTCAAGATATTTTTTATGAAAAATTTCAGACGTCACCCCTTCATAATCCCAATACTATTTCGTTTTGCACAACCCAACAGCTTTTATAAAAATAGGCAAGAGAATTGTAAATATGGATATACCTCTCAAAGCACATAAAATATGAGTATTTTGCTAAAACATACATAAATGGCAGAACATTTTTTTTTATATAAAAAGAGTGTTACTTTTGGTTCACATGCCATCTGAATACACCCATGATATGATTTTGATACATACTGAATTTCTCAGCTTGAAAAAAATGCAAACTGTGTATTTCTTTATGAAACAAATGGCTGCATAAAACTACTGTTGGTGCCTAGAAATAAAGGACAATTTCACTGTAATACTAGAAAGCAAATATAGCAAATTTCTCAGAATAATATAATCATGACTCTTTAAGATGCACTTTGCTGGCCATTCCAGCTGTAAAGGCACATAAACAACATTACCTATTTGTAAAGCAATCTATTGCACATGAGTCTGGGGAGGGGTTCATAAGTCTCACTTTTCATCTGTCCCACGGTGTGCACCCTGTCACCCATCTCAGACACTTCATCTCCATCAAGTCTACTTCTTTAACTGCTCTGCCTTTACCATCCAGGTTTCTGTACCATACAGTAGCACTGGTCACACCACTGTTTTGCACACTTTCCTTTTCAGCTTCTTCTGCATTGTTGTGTCACACACTACTTTGACACTTTGTGTCATTTGGCTATAGCCCCTCTGATTCTAGCTTTGACCTCCTCATTCAGACTTCTCCTCAATCACCCCTCCCAGATACCTGAAGCTATAAACCTGTTCTACTACTTTGCCTTCAATCTCAAGTTTCCGCTTCTTCTGACTTCCCCATTTACTGCCATGACAACTGTCTTGTCTGTACTCAGTTATATCCCATGCAGCTTCAGTTTTGCATTCCATTTCCCTAACATTTGCTGAAGTTCTTGTTCAGAGTTTACTTGTAATGAAACATTGTCTCTTTATAGCAGCTTTATTGATCTGTACCCTCTAACCTGTTTGTTAATGTAGTCCCATACCTCTCAACTGTAATGATTTTCGCAGAATGTCCAGATTTTTGCCTCAAATTTTTTGTTTTTCATAAAATCATAGTTTTCTGACAAATTAGTGGTAAATCTATTAAAGACTGAAGTTAGAAAATAATGACAGACAAATTTACTTTCAGAATTCATATCCTTCAGAAAAGTCATGCTAATACAAAACCTGTTATTCTATCAACTTTCTAAGTTTGTAATAGCAATATTTAAAAATTGTCCCTGTTTTTGAGTTTTGTCACACTTTTTTCATGTCTCTTTCCAGATTTCTTGCTCTAAGAGGTTGAGAGTATGAGTCCAACATTAGTTTGAGCAGCAGTGGGTTCAGAGCTGAACCTTAATAAACATCCCTTCACCTGGGAACCCCTCTGTGAGTCCAAATATTGCTAGTACCTGTGTCATTGAGTTGTTGTACACGTCTGTATTACAACATCAAAGCTTTAGTTAATTGAATAACTGAAGCTCGATCTTGTAATATCGACAGCTACAATTGTCGAATGGCCAATTCAACCAAGGAAAAACATTTCCCTTGGCCGAATCAAAAAAAAAAAACTTTACATCTGAAATCAAGTGGAGGGCTTCACCCCCCCCTACCTAAATATACTAACTACAAGATCGCTCCCAATTGGAGAAATGGGCATACTCTACAGAACGGCCAAGGGAAGTGTTTCCCTGGGTTAAACTGGCCATTTGACAATTTACGGTTTCGATATTACAAGTTCGAGCTTTACTTATTCGATTAAGTAAAGCTTGGATCTTGTAATATAGAACCCGTTGTACATAGCCTACACTAATTCTACCAGTGTTTAGAGAACTTTAAACCATTGCAGGACTGCCCAAGTCAACTTTCTTGGGACCTTGTCATATGCTTTCTCCAAGTTTAGGAATGCCCAGTTGGATACTTTTCTTATCACTAGAGTCTTTTCTACTATCTATCCATTTCATTGCAAGCATTGAGGTTGGTGTGCTGCATGCTGATCTGAATCCTAACTGCTTACCTCATTTCTTACTTTCTAATACTCTGCATATTTATTAACATCGATCACCCTCTCCAGCACTTTAATGCAGCATGAAAGGGGTTTTGTACTGCTGTACTGCCACAGTTATGAATGTCCCCTTTGTTTTTATACACTGGCATCTGGGATACACCTTTCTCTCTTTACTGCTATGAGAACCCTCTAGAGCCATTTCTCCCCTAACTGCCTAATGACCTGACCATATCTGTCATGATCTCATCTGATCTTGCTGCTTTTCCTGACTTCATTTTGTTTAGCACTGTTCTTACTTCTTCTAGGATGGACTCCTTTTTCATCATAGGCTGTGTCTTTGGCAGTACAATTATTTGGGGTTTTCTTCATTTAAAAGTTGATGGAAGTACTACTTTCATCAGTCTTTGACATCCTGTGTTATAGTGAGCAGATTGTTGCTGGCATCCGTTATGAAGGGTATCTGATGACTTGTCTTCTTTATCTCTGTCTGTTTTTCTTTATCACACTTTAAGATAGCAATACAAAACTTTCAGCTAACAACAACAACAACAGAATATTAAGGTACAAAACACACCTCAGATTGCAATTCATGACTTATAGCTCTCTGTGTACTGCACCTCTTCACTGGACTCCACAATTTTAGCCACATGAAAGCATGGCACTACCCATGGTATGTTGAAATAAAAATAAATATTTTTTCTGGTGAAATACACAGAATCTTTACTTCTGACATAATGAGAACTAAACACACATATATTCTGGAGATTAGCTTTGCCTGGCCTTTTGTACAGAGGTTAGATATTCCCCCAAACTGGAACCACGCACAGTTTCAGACTGCAACAACAAAAGTCCTTTGGAAGGCTAGGTTTATATAAAAGAATCCACATGTCAGCTACCCAGTGGAGGTTCACAATAAAAATCAGGGATTTCTACTACAATCCTTGACAAACAAAAGATATACATAGGGGCCCAGTGGAATATGTTCCATCTGAGATGGTAAACCAGCTTTGCCTGTGAGGGACTCACAGAAATATGATGACCATGTTGCTCATCACTAGACACTATTCCCTTGAGTGATCCTGTAACTGCCATTTGCTTCATATATCACCTGACACCAAAAAATATACCCACATTCTCTATACTCCTGATGCCTCATTGAGAAGAGAATGAAAAACACAGAAATGTATTTCCACTTGCTTTTATAGGGCATCCCATTTCTAGATCCACTGGCATAAAACTTTAAAAAATAAATAAGTAAACAGAAGTGCATTATGCTGTGGCAGTGTATATTCTTGCAACTCTACACAGATGTATTTGCTGTTCTGCCAGAAAAAAGTGAAATAACATCAAATCTAAGTTATGAACTTCAACTTGGAACCAAGAGTGGTAAAAAGCAACCACATAAATGTATGTTGTTACAGGGGGGTGAATGTGCTATTGAAGGGAACCATAGCTGTCAGCTAACCTAGATATTGCAGAATGTCGCTGATTTTGTCATATATGTTTTTGCCTTGCCCTTGATTTCCTGGTAAATCAATGAGTATCACCAGTAAGTCAGGAATGCTAGACATTACAGTTCCATACTTCTTATTGTTTAGAAAATACATGTTGATGTAAAACATGTTAAGCTATTAACTTTTAAATGAGGTAGAGTAGTATTTAAATTTTTCCCTGATTTTGAGACTTTGATCCCCATTAGTTTTGGCTATGTTCAAAATTTTGGGTTAAAGAAGTTGAGTGGTATGGGGGAAACATACCTCTTGATTGCCCCTGATTTTGCAGCACATCTCTGATTCTTGTCTCACATGTTTTGCGCTGTCCCTGATTTTTCTAGTAAACCACTGAGGATTACAGAGAAGTCAATAATGGCAGATATTTTTATTTATTTATTTTACATTTGTTGACCAGGCTAGTCTAACTGGATACATGTCCATTTTCAGTAGAAGCCCGGGGAGAAAAGCTCAGAGGAAGCACACAAATATAATCACATATACAAAGATTAATTTCATGTTAAAGACTAGGAATAATCTCAGAGTTCCAGGGAGATAAACTCTGAGGAAGCACGAATATAATAACATATACAAGATTAAATTCATGTTAAACATTGCTAGAAAAAAGACAAGGAATAATCTCAGTGGTCATTTGTTCTTAGTGTAGTGCTAAGTAAAAAACACAACATAATACAGATGTAGTTGCAATATAACATTTAAAGGATAGCAGCTGAGTTAGATAAGTTATTAGTAAGGTTGGCATAAAGAAGGACAACAAAAGTATGAGCTGCAATATTCAGAATATGTGTTAAAACAGGTTTAATTAAAGAAGTTATGAGGAGATAATAAGAAAAGATCTAGAAAGGAATAAGTTTGTTGTTAGTATGAAAAGGAACAAGAATATAGAAAAGAGGAGCGTTGGTAGATCCAAGGAAGAAAGGTAATATATCAGTCAGGTTTAGTACAAGGGCATAACCACTGTGTTCTGAGAAAGATATTTCAGTTTCAAATTTCTTATTGCTCAGAAAATGCATGTTGGGGCAAAACATGTTATTCTGTTAACCTTTTAAGCAAATTAAATCATTATTTTAACTTTTTAAAGTGAATTAGAGTAGTATTTAACATTTGCCTCTGACTGTACTTTTGCCCCCCACTTGTTTTTGGCTATGTCTAGAATTCATTTTTAAACATTTTTATAAACACCAAATATTACATAGTGACATACACATTCAGTTATAAAAAGTGCATTTTACAAATATGATTTCTGTCTTAACAGTTATTTAATTTAATGTTACTTTGATTGCTCAAGTACTGCCTTCCCTGGAATATCACCCCTCCTCCTGAATGTTGTTATGTAAATATTGTTCCCATAGATTCCATTTATTTCTGTGGACTTTGCTCCTTCTCTTTTCTAAATATACCACCTCAAATTCTTGTATCTCCTTTACAGCATTCAATAATTCTGTTGCAGCTGGTTTTATTTTTAAATTCCATTTTCTAGTAATTACTTTTTTGGCAGCCAACAGAATTTAACTTAGTATGGTCTTATTGGCAATAACGTTTCTGTAGCCCAGTTAAAACAAATAATTTCCTTGGTTAAAATAATTTGATCTCTCAATGTTTCTGACAAAGTAACCTGTAGGGAATTTCTAAAATCTATCATCTCGATGCATTCCCCAAAAACATGATTCCTGGAACCCCTTTCTTTTCAATTGCACCTCCTGCAGGTGCTGTCTACCAGCGGTAGATTTCTCTGAAATCTACTTGGTGTATAAAAATACCTATGCAAGCACTTCCATGCAAAAATCCTAAACCTTCTAGATTTTACTACATGCTGGGTAGCCATACAAATATCCTGACCTTTGTTTGGTATGTTGCCTTTCATTTCTGAATTCCCATTCTTTTCTAACCACCTCAGATTGATTTTTATAGTTATTGTGGATTATTTCACATTTCCTACTAATTATCCATTTTTTACCACACCATTTGTTATACACTCAGCTGTAAACTCAACCAGAGCTGGTCTTTCATTTAACACAAACTTATTCCTTTTTCTGTTTATACTCTCTTATCAATTCCTGGTAGGGAAGGTAGTCTCCAGTCCAAACTTCTGCTTGGCCTCATCTCACTCTACGACTTTTCCAGCCCTAGTTATTAGCTCCCACTATATTGATTCCTTTGCTAATTTTCCTCCAATAACTTCCAGCTTCCTTTTCCCTATACTCTGTACTCCTACTTGCAGTCATGCCTTTTGGTAAAATCTCCTTTCTGCATTTCTGCATGGGTTTAGTTCTCAATGTATTTTCTGCTGCTTTGTAAATATACTATTCTGTATGGTTGTCACTGTTCTCCTTAAACGTCTGCATCCAAACTCCTAGTCTCTCTTTATTTTGTGACTCCCCCCCCATATCAGTGTAATTTCTATCCACTTTGATTTGTAGTCTTCTGCTTGTGTTAAGTATATTTGTTTATTTATTTTACATTTGTTTACCGGGATAGTCTGACTGGACACATGTCCATTTACAGCAGAGGCCCGGGGAGAAAAGCTCCACATTCAGTACAGAAAAACAAATAGTTGAACAATATGATCATCTATACAGAAGCAAAAAATTAACAATAGATAAAAATACAACTTTTGATACAAAAAATAAAATCTGACACTAGATAAAAAATATATAACTTTCGATACAGAAACAGAAATTGACACTATATACGCATTATAACTGACTATAGAGACAGACAGAGACTACTTAGAAATTATTTAGTGTAATATTAGCATGAACTAGTATAACTGTTAGAAACTTGAGCAGAAAATAAAATTCCTGATACTGTAGAAAAATTACAGTAGGTATAACTGGATATGAAGCTATCTGGGGTGGTAGAAACAGTGAAGGTTAGGTAATGCATGGACATAGCCAGGAATTCATTAAGTGTAATTTAAGTGAGTTTTTGAACAGCATAATAGTGGAGGCAGAAGATAAAGCAGGGGGAAGGTTATTCCAGGATTTAGCTACATTATAGGAGAATAGTGCTTTGCCTGCAGTGTTGTTAGCCTTAGAAATACAAAGGGGTGATTTGTCAGCGGAGCTAAGGGGACGATTTGATTTGTAGGGCGTGAGTAGGTGACTTAGTCCTGGGGTTCTATCAGGATGTCTCACAATATTGTAGGCAGTGGTTATCATATATTATATGAGCCTTAACTATCTAGCTTTAAAGTATCCCTTCAAACCTGGTAATCCTAAACCACCTTATTCTGTGGGGAGAAACAAGTTATCTCAGTTAATTCTTACCCTGTTTCCCTTCCAAATAAATGTATTCAATCCTTTATTAATTATGGTACACAGCTTTTCTACTGGTTGATAAAATATGCCTGATCTGTTCACAATATTAAAGGGACTAGAAACATTTTTCCTGCTTGTAGTGTACTATCCATACCAGTAGTCAAGATCTTCCAGCTTCTTCATTTTTGTATTATCTTTTGTTTAGTCTCTTCCATGTCCAGAGTTCTTCAGCAAAGAAGTTGAGGTATGCAGCAGAAACTACCTCTAAAATGTTGCTGATTTTGTAGAATGTTTCTAATTGTGCTTCATATTTTTGTCCTGTTGTTGATTTCCTGGCATATCCCTGATACTACTACAACCCACATTTTTATACTTTGCATCCCAGTGTACTATAAGCTGGTAGCACAAAACTGTATAGTCCTTTGAAACAAGTTTTAACCTAACTCTTACCATCAACGGTCAGCCACCCAGTTTTAAACTTAGTATGATCCTATCATAACCCAAAATAGCCTCTCCAAATGTAGCCAATGACTATATGCCCATTGAAAACACTTACCACTGGCCAAATGTCTAGAAAAGCTAATCACAACTGGCTTTAGGCCTAACTATGATACTTTAACAGTAATGCTCTTTATAGCCTTTGAGCACATATTCTAAAATATTGAGAAGGGGCTCAATACTGGTGCCATCTTCCTAGATCTCAGACGTGTGCCCATAAAGCCTCATCTAAACTCTCAAGGGGTCTACCAACAAGTTTGCATATATTTGGAAATGGCTTGCAAAAAATAAGCTCACTGTGAAAACTAATAAATCCTCAGTTATGCTCTTTAGGGCCCTACATAGATTGAAATCTATACTCCCTCATATCATTATAGACTCATTAAAGAGTATGCACATTACAGTACACAACAAATGTACCTGGGGATAATATTGTACCAATGACTATCATTTCACACACATATAGAACTGTATAGATACTGCCCACCACTTATACATTACATGAGAAATACTCATTACAGTCTAAGAAGTCAAGGGAACTCACAGCTGCAAAGACCTTCACACACAGTAACATCCCTTGGAAAAGCCTTTTACAAACTTGGCTTTACTTTATGGAATAAACTGCCTATGGAAATTCAGCCTGTCACAAAGCTCCCTCTATTCTTAATTAGCTAAAGTCACATTGCATGAAGCAGTATAAATGCAAATGTTTTGATAATGTAGGATAATCCTATAGCTGCAGGCCTGTGCAAACATTCCATACAATTTTAGCAGAATTTCATAATACTTAGATGTTTTTGCTTTTACTACTTTCTTTATTATGTTACTTAAGTACAATGATGTTATTCTTAATGAAAACATTGCTGCACTTCTGTACATTTCCATTTGTTAACTTGTATATGGTCATTGTTTATGTAATGTCACTGTACTGTTGCAGTGGCCCAGGTCCTGGCTGAGAAAGGTCTTTGGACCAGCACACCCACCTGGTTAACTAACTGAATAAATAAATGAATATAACAGTAAACAATGACTGGGTGTGGTATATTGAAGATTTACCCATGGGTGATGTGGTTTAATTATGAGGGAGAAACCTGAGTGATTAAATAAAGGCAAAAATGGGTAAATAAAACCAATTAAAACAAAGGTCAGAGAATGAAGCACCTCGAAGAAAACCAAAAACTATAAATAAAGCCACAATGAGGTGACAAGCATGGCAGGAACTGAATAAACTTTAATAATAAAATCAGGATAAGTATAAAATCATGTAAGCGCTTTTGCGTCTAACTAGGACGCTTCATCAGACATAATAAATGACTTCATAAACTGTCCTTTAAATATAATCAAAAACATTCCTCATTATCCAATTAGACAATCACACTAAAAATCCAATGTAAGCAATAAAGTCATAGACCAGAGCAGCAAACACTCACATTATTAGAACCATGAAATATATATATATATATATATATATATATATATATATATATATATATATATATATATATATATATATAACATGCATACTCAATCCTGGCACATCTTGCGTATGCATGAAGGTGCACTGCTATCTAAACTAAATGGACACGAACCAGGAATGAGCGCAGGGGGTGCGTGTCAGCAGTGCCAGCACCTGAAGCATGCCCCCTTCACTCTGAAAGTGCTGTACGGCACTTTCTGACACAGATGAGTGTCAAACTATATAATATTAGAGCCTGGCTCTAATATTGTATAGTAAACAAGTGTCTGCAGACACTGAAATGTAAATAGCTAACATTTCAGTGTCCGCAGACACTGAAAAAAAATACCACAAACACCTAGAAGGCAGCAGCCTTCAATTGCACACCCCCCAAATATATGCACTCTTGCCCTACATGCATGGAAGCAGTAGAGCTAGAGGAAAGGAATAAAAAAATATAATAATTTTTTTTCATGAAATAAATCCAAAGTTTAAGCGCCACGCAGCTTGTTTGAGCGGTGTGCCGCAATGCTTAGCCTGGCTGAAATCCTGAAAATGATAGACAAATGCCACTGTGATAAAAATGTCATCAGGCTGCTGTAGCATAGTGGTACTGCCATGGTATAGCATGTAGAACATGCTGGGTTCGAATCCCCCCTGCAAATTATTTAATAAACTTTTAAGGAATGTGAATGATAGATGTCAATCATAAGGCTCACATATAGCACAGTAGGGGTGGGAATATGTAAAATATAAATTTAAGAAATAATTTATAAATTTAATGAAAAAAAATAGATTTAAGCAATGCTTTGCTAGTGCAAGCATTGCTTACCTACATTCAGCTCTGCTTAGCTGGTGTAAGCATTGCTATGCAGATTTGCACGGAGCTAAGCATAGTGCAGCAAAGTAAAACTGGCCAATGAAGAAAAAGTGTGGTAAAACTGCTCTATTTAAACTGCACAGTCGGGAATACAGTCATAACTATTTGGGATTGCACACAGCTGGACCAAAATGGCTGGCGTTGGAGAAGGTGTGCGCTTCCGAGCGCAATGTTGGGGCATCCAGGAGTCCAGGGTCATGTTTGGACTCCTAGTTAAAAACCATGATGGCAGGCTGCTGCAGGGCCAGTACCAGGGCTCACAGTACAAAGCAGAGGCCTGGGACCAGATTGCACCTGACCTCACCAGTGCCACTGGCATATCCCAGACTGGTGAGCAGGTACATCATCACCATAATGACCTGAAGCAGAGCAGGGGTGCACTCTTGGCCAGTGGATCCAAGAAGCCTGAGCACAGGATGTCCCACCTGTCTGTAAGTATGCAGTCTTATGTATCTCTAAGTATGGAAAAAGTTCAACTTGCGACTGTGCAGGTGTGATTAATGTGTGATGTCTCCCCATACAGCTGCTGCAGAGAGGTCCCAGAATGTGCATGCTCATGCCCAGCGACTGGCCTGGCTGTGTCAGCAGTATGGTGAGTACAGAATACCCCCTACTATTAGCAGTAAGAAATCAAAATTGTAGTAATGGTAGTACTGCCTGTATATATAATTGTGCTGTAAAAGGCAGGAATAAATGCCTGTCAGGCTGCCAGTGTTACAATGGAGTATTCCCAGCTGTTGTGTAATACAGATATCAGTAGCAAACAAGGTACAATATGCAGGAGAGGAATATTAGAATATGTATGAGTGTGTCTGAGTGAATCTGCCAAGAAAGTGCCATGTCAGGGTTACTGTAACAGTTAGAAATGAAAAGCATTCCCCTGTGCAGATCATGCAGGTATAATAATTGTGGATTTCTGAGTTGTACACATATATGTATGTCAAAACTAATAAAGGTGATCCCAAACACTGGTGTGTGCCATCTCACTTGTACCTGATAAATAGAAATGTGTAAGTCCTGCAGAATGTATTAACTGAGGTGAACTGATTTAGCACTGCACGTCTGCATACTTTAGAATGGGCATGTCAAATAACTGGAAAAAAGCAACAGTACATATTCCCATCAGAATGTGTTTTACTTGTTTGTCTGCTAGCATTGTCCTGTGTTAACCTTTCAATCTCAGCCTTATGTAGCTGTAAATGTACTGAGAAATGTATAAGGCTAATAGGTGCAGACCTAAAACCTACACTGTGTACTCAGGAATCGAAATTGCAGTATGTAGTTGAAAAACAGTCAAATGTGCAATCCAGCTAATGTGCACGTTTCACAAACAGTGACACCAATGTCTGTTGTGTATGCATAATTTGCATTGAAAATTGGAAACAAATAATGCAACATGTCATAATAAAAGTACTGTGCACAAAAATATGTACTAGACAGAAATGTCACAAGCAACACACAACACTTCCCCAGTATCTCAGTCTGATAAGGACTAGGCCTGTAGTTCAATTTTGCACACACAGCATAGTTCGAATCCAGGGACTGCCACTAACATCTCAGTCTGGTTCTAGAGTTTTAAACTGCAATCTGAATATAAAAAATAATGTACTGCAACACATACATTTTCCAAACAGAACACATAGGTAAAGAAATCTGAATAGAAATACTACTATGATGTGTATAACTACGAAAGGTGTACAAGTGCTGTGTTGATCAGCCCCAGTCTTACAAATAGATGCAAGCTAGACATCCACACTCTGCAGTCTGGCCCAGACAAGCCCCTCAAGTGTTACACTGTCACGGATAGTTTCCCCAGTTGACAAGAAACCTTCACACAGAGAATGTCACAGTGGATGTATGTGAAAGACACAACACACACTCCAGGGCCTGCAACTAATATGTGAATCTGAAATATGTGTAGAAACAGCAATGTAATGTGCACACAGTTCATCTGCACAGGCCCACAGGTAAAGAAATTGGTATAGGAACAGGTCTGATGTGTATAGCTAAAATAAAGGTACAATTGCTCTGTTGATATCTACAGCTGTTGGTGTGCTGCAGCAGCCTTATGGCCCAGGTAGAGTGTAAGTGTGGTCAGAATGTAGAGTAGTGAATAGTAGTGTACTGACAAATATACTTGATAGCAGTTGTCAACTGAATCTGTTCCCTTCCCCCACCACTCAACTGATCCAGCCATCACACTGAAACCAACATGGGTATGCTCCTAAACAAACCTCTACTGTTGGGACTGTTGTTCCGTTTGGTTTATTATTGTTTAAACTGTGTGCATACTAATATTCCCTGCTGAATAATCATCTTATTGCCTGCCTGACATACCACTAACTGGCATGCTGTTGCAACCCTGAATGCCATTCCATATATGCATGGGTTCTGTTTGCTATGGCACTGTTATAATTGCACTGTTTTGGATAAATGTTAATATCAATGCATGCTATTTTGACTAATGCTGTAATGTGTTGTGTTGTGCATGACTAACCAATATTCATTGTTAATTTCCACACCATAGCACATATGGGAAGGCAGATCCCAGAGGATCTGCCTGTCCTACCCCACCTGGCCGAGGCACCAGGTCCCAGCACATCTGGGACCCAACCCAGACCTCTCTCATCTGCTGGTCCTGCACCACCCTTGGGTGGAACCACTGCAGGGGATGGGGCTCACCCCCCCACAAGTGGGCGCAGTGAGGATGTTGTCACTTGGGATGAGGTCTGTGGCATGGTGCACAGTGTCCTCCAAATGGAGCTGGATGACCACCTGCAGGAGGTGGAGGGCAGGCTGTCACAGCTAGAGGGGCAGGTGGCCCCTCCAACCCAGTCCCCAGCACAAGCACCTTCGAGGCTGTGAAGGAGTAGTGGTGACTGCCATTGGGTGGGACATCAGTGCCACTACTAAAATCTGGGGGGCTCATGAGCCTCAGATTCCCAACCACCCTACCCGTCAAGGTGTTTACCCCCATGTGTCATACACCACCCCTGTCTGTTGTCTTGTCTGTCTTGTCTGTCTGCAAATGCAACCTCTCCTACCAAACCTCCCTCACCACACTTACCAATAATCCATCCTTAATATCCTACTCTCACCTTAAAAAAAAAACAAAGGGCATCTGTCCCACAAAAAATCATGTCCCATACATAGCTCTGCATTTCGCAAAGAGACATGTACCCAGCACACAATCTAACCCTACCAATCATTCATATTGTATTGCTGCCCACACACCTCCCTATAGGGTGTGAAACTCCAAATTCTAAATTGCCCACGTTGAAAGAAGCTGTTGCTGCCAAAGAAATGCAGAGCTATGGTCCTTTCTTACACCCATCCTGCACATACCTACTTGTTTCTCCTCTTGTTTGTCCCACTGCTTGGCCTAATTTCACCACTTTCCTATCTCCCTTTTTTTCTTTTCTTTATTTGAAAGTAGCGTGGGTTTAAGCAGCCGTAAGCAGGCATAAGTGAAGCTATGCTCACGTTAGAGTCGCTCAAACCTGCGCAAACCCGCTTACAACTGCTTTAAAGTGCCTTAATCACTCTGTATCCAAAAGCCTCTATTCTGCCTAGCAACAAAATAATCAGCACTTGCAAGTCTCAAACCCAGGACCCCGCACACTATAGCCAAAGTGATTTACCACTAAGCCATGTCAGATGTAACTAAATCTAATGTTTTCTCAAACACATCATCCAGCACAGTCAATCAACAGTGGGGGAAATGCATTTATATATGTGGATGTCTGTATGTGTGTGTGTGTATATATATATATATATATATATATATATATATATATATATATATATATATATATATATATATATATATATAAATATGTGTATACATCTATATATATATATATATATATATATATATATATATATATATATATATATATATGAATCTAGGACTTTTGATCGAAAGATCAAAAGTCCGAATCCATAATTACTGAACACACTTCAACGAAAGTGCTTTCACCGAAAAGCGCTTTTGTTAAAGTATGTTTAAAAAAAAAACATTAAACCTACTGCTATGCAGGGTGGCAAGCCCCACTGCACCCCCATGTGGGGGGCTGTGCTCCCCACAACCCCCTACTTTAATATTCTCACTCTGAGGTTGCACTACAGTGGGGAAAAGGAAATTTTCCCTTATCCACACCATAGTATGACTGGCACAACAAGAATACTTATACAAAAGAGCTGCTTCGGTGAACAGCACGTTCGGTTAAATATGCTCAGCGATTTATGTTTCGGTGGAAAGTGCAGTCAGGGATCTGTATGGATCCCGTATATATATATATATATATATATATATATATATATATATATATATATAAACACTACAAAAAAATATGACCAAAGACACCATTAATTGGGGTGAGCGGTCCAAATTAAGTATCTTTTGTAATTATTGATATCATCCCCTCCTCCACAGCTGAACAGATATGTATTGCAACACAGTAACCAACACTTGCAAGTCTCATACCCAGGACCCTACACAACATAGCCACAACAAGTTAACAGTAATCCATCTGAGCTGTACAATGTTAGGATGATATCAATAACATATTATGTACAATGTGGAAGCAGTAAACATTCCAATGATACACACACACACACACACACACACATATATATATATATATATATATATATATATATATATATATATACATATATATATATATATATATATATATATATATATATATATATATATATATACATATATATATATATATATGTGTGTGTGTGTGTGTGTGTACATACATACATACATGTGTGTGTGTGTGTATATATATATATATATATATATATATATATATATATATATATATATATATATATATATATATATATATATATATATATATATTACTATGTATATATATGTATAAGAATATACATATTTGGAGGGTGCACAACATATTGAACAGTCAGTATTCCTACAGCTGCCACCTTTTAAAATGGCCAGTGTTTGATTCTCTCATACAAAAGACAATTATTGCATGAAACATGTACCCACAGAGAAGTCAAAGGATATGACACCACATACAGGTCTGCATACATAGAAATGTTTATTTGTGTACTATTTCAGTTGTATATGTCATTTCATATAGCAGTTTGGTGTGTGAAATACATAATAACTGAGTAATGCAACTCTCAATTAAAACATTTGATAAAGTAATCTGAAAGCATAACATATGTTGCTGTCCAGGCCAAGGCCTTCAAGTAGTACAACAGTAAAGAAACATTGGCCAGGAAGATAAGAATCAATCAACACTAATTAATTACAGATATATTTCAGCAGCCTCCAATTACGCTCTGTATTCAACCCCTTAGGGGGAAAAGAATTAAGTTGTCACAATGAAAATGTATCTGTTACATAACAATGCTTGGCTTAAAACATCACTGTCACACTGACAAACAGAACTGTCTGTAAGACAGTAAGCACTAGCCCACCACTGTTCCCATGGTGAAATATATGAAAATGTACAGCCATATACCTTAATGTGTCTTACTACTGATACCCCTCACATGTTGTAACAACCTAGGTTATAAATGGTGCATCCCCCTCCCTCATAGAATGACTTACAAGGGCATATAACTGTGTTACATACACTGACCTCCAGACTGCACAAGGTCATACACATTTTGTCCAGCTGTAGGTCTCATATACATGTACCCTACCCCACAATATATGTGGGAGTCCACAACATCACTGGAATGATGGCAGGAATACCAGCACAACATAATGATAGGCCACTACTTAACAACCTCTTACTGCATGACATATGGACAAAGCCTGGTATATAGGTGGAGGACAGAGGCTGGAACACAGGGCCATATTTGCAATATTGCTGTTATATACTGTGAAAGTTGCTGGTGTTACAGGATTGGTTGCAACATACCCTTACTCAGGAATATAAAGTCAGAAACACAAATGAATGTAGTCGTGTACTGATAGCACTCAACAGACAGAATGCCACTGATATATCAGAGACAAGACCTGTGTGGTGAATAAACAAAACATAACAGCCAATCCTCTGGCCATCATGTGAATAGGCCCACAGTTGAGAGCTATGCAGACAGACTGCATTCCATGCTAAACTAGCATGTATACACAAACCCTGTAAAATTAGCGGTACAATGCATATAACAACAATACTCACCCTGTCCGTAGGTCTGCAACCTTAAATAGATATGTAGTCAGTCTGTGTCTGCAAGTCCTGTTGTAAGTAGGGTTGCCACCTTTTCAAATGGCCATAGTGGGACATTTTCGGGACACACATCAGATTTTACAGGCCGACACATACCCATGGTCAGTACAAAGGATAGAACATTCCTTTTTTGCCTAAATAAAAGCTTATTCTTGTAGCAGTTTAGTTGCTTATTTTGTTTCTTGCAACATTTAGGTATTTTAAATACAGACATAACTATTTTATGCAACTATTACATAAAATATGGGACATAATTATGTCCTACAATCTCAGGACATTTGCCATTTTTAATATTTTTGGTCAGGACACAACCACCCAAAGAGGGACTGTCCCTCGCAAAGTGGGACAGGTGGTAACCCAAGTTGTAAGAGGTATTGCTACCTGCTGTCTGTATCACTGCTGCCCACAAACAGGAAGGATGACTTCCATACAGGAAAGGTAAAGGGACAACGCCCACATGATGTAGTAATTTGTAGTAGTGGGTTGCCATGACAGTGGTAATTGGAAGTACTACACAACTGGCTACATGCAATTAGCAAGTGGTGAACACTGATTGGTGCAGAGGCCATCACCTGATCATGAGCATCATCTACAAAATCCATGCTGCAAGATATTCAAAACAGCTCAATCCCTGTAGTGGAGAGAGAAACATCGAGAGAGACAGAGAGAGAGAGAGAGAGAGAGACAGGAAAAAAAAATCTAAAACAACTAAAACAGGGGACACATATAAGTGTACCTAGAAGAGAGGACAGTACTACAACAGGTATGTGAAGCATATATGCATGTAATTGAATGTAGTACTTGGTCTGTAATAATGGGATAGATGATGTGGAAAGATTTATATGTGCCATCAAGAGTTGTTGTAATGATGTCCTGCTGACCAGCTGCTATGGACATAGCGCATGGCCCTGTGGGCAGTGGGCCATACCTGTCAGCTGTGCAGATCAGCACTGAATGACAAGATGTAAGCCATCATAGTGTGTGTTGTGCACTGCAAGACATGTATATTAGTGTGGCAAATAGCTGGTGGTGGAAGTAATGATGTTATGATAGACACATGAGTTTCAGACCTCACCACCTGCAGGACAGTCATGTTAATGTGAAATGTATCATGCACAAATGCCATAGGTTTGTAATAGACTTACCTGCAATCTGTCCCTATATATACTCCCCTAATGTTAGACTGTGTCCACATGTAACACCTGTCTGTTTTGTAGCAAGGCAGAACAGTGCAGCTGTGGAGGAAGGAGAGTTAGAGAGTGTGGACCTGATGATATATATATATATATATATATATATATATATATATATATATATCAAAAAATATACACACACACACACATATATATATATATATATATATATATATATATATATATATATGTTTACATATATGCAAACACACACACACACACACACACACTATATATATATATATATATATATATATATATATATATATATAAAATAAATACATATCCCCTACTGTTGAATGACAGTACTGCACGATATGTGTGAGAAAACATCACACATATCTATACACACACACACACACACACACACACACACACACACATATATATATATATATATATATATATATAGTAGTAAGCGTGTGCAAAACGGACAGTTATGTCTGGTATGAAATCCATGTTGGGAACACATTGCTCTTGTTTGTGAAGGTGAGAGTGGTATGTTGGGAAGGATAGTAGGTATATTTGGGGAGGTCGGTTGGGTTGGAAGACAAACAAGGCAGCATACAGTGGCGGTATATGACACGTGGTGGGTAAACACCTTGGATGGGGAGTGGTGTTTAGAAGCCCATGAGCCCCCAAATGGAAACAATGGGACTAAGGTCCCCACCCATGGGCAGTCACAACTGCACCTTCATGGCCCTGAAGGTGCCTTGGCTGGGAGCTGATTAGGAGGAGCATGCAGACCCTCTAATTGTGTACCGAGGGCCTCAAGGTGGTGTAGCACATCCCCCAAGTCTCTGTGGAGCTCCCTATGCACCAGACCCTGGACCTGACTTCAGGTGACAGGATCCTGTCTGTGTGTGCTCCTGGGGGGGACGAACACCATACCCTGAGGTGGTTCCACCTAAAGGTAGTGCAGGACCAGCAGATGATGAGGTCCCAGGGTGGGTCCCAGATGTGCTGTGGCCTGGTAACATGGCCAGATGAGGTGAGAGAGGTGGTTCTGCTGGGAATTGTCTTCCCAAACATGCTATTGTGTCACAATTATAGAACATATGTGTGTAGTAATAGTCCACACATTCCAGGATTATGTCTAACAGCATGCATAGATATCCCCATTAACACAAAACACCAGATTTGGAGCAGTCACATAGCAATCAGAACACATGCATATATGGAATCATAGTGGCCCTTACAATGGCATGCAGGTGACATTGTTCGCAACAGGCCACCAATAATAGTGTTTCACCATGGAACATGACTAGAAACACATTGCACAATTTGTTGTACAATACGATATATGTCCCAACAGTAGGCTTGGTGTAAACATACCCGTTGAGTTGTGTGTTCAGATTATTGTTGCAGATATGGTGGGGGGAGACAGAGATGTGAATTAATAACTATTATATCCTTGCAGTATGAGGTCCTCAGACCTTTTTTCCTCTTTATGTTTTTCAGGCACCATGTCAAGGGAGCACTTGCCAGTCTATTCCCCCCAGGAGAATGAAGTTATTATACACCACCTGGTGCAGCACTACCTCATCCTGTTTGGCTGTACAGCCCATAATCTGCAGGAGAAGACCACCCTGTGGAACAAGCTCATCCACAGGGTAAACAATGTCAGCTGCATAACTGCAGTTATGAGCAGGTCCGACATCGTTGCACTGATCTACTCCACCATGCCCGTCAGCATGCTGCTGCGGTTAGGAGGGACCAGCTAGCCATGGAGGGGTCATGCCATCCAGCCCCCCCGACACATGCTGAGGAGCTCCTCGCCAGCCTTGGGGCATCTGCCCACCTGCAAACACAAGACCCTGCAGATAGCATTGTGGAGGTGGGTGCTACCCACACAATGGATGAGGAGCATGCAGGTAAGGCCCCAGGGCACATCAGTAGACCACTGTTGCTTATCCATCTGCATCTGTAGAGTTTAATAATGCATATGTGAGATAAAATATATATGGTCTGTTGCTGCTTTGTTGTAATAAACAGATGTCCATAATCTTTAGTATTTTGGGTTTGTACTGTTGCTGTACTGTAATGCTACTCCCACCCTGCACCAATGCCACAGGTGTGGCTACTGACATCACATCTCTCACACAACTATGCAGGTCTGACTGGTATACCTCTGGGGCAGCAGCCTGTAGCTGGTGAGTATGGTGTTGTTTGTTCAACTTTGCCAATACACCGGCCATGTTATGGCCATGGTATTTGCCATGCACACATTTAACACACCTACCCATAATGCATGCTGTACACATTCACTTATTGTTGCTGTTAACTGCACTGCATCACAGTGGTCACCATCGTGGCATATCTGAAGGTAATGCAAGAGTCCTGCAATATAACTAACAACCTGTCATTGAAAGATGTGTGCACGGAGATGAACATAATGGTGGGACAAATGGCCTACAGTAGGAACATGTCTGAAAATCACCCTTATACAGTGCTACAACAGTGTATATACCCACTATTACAATGGCAACTGTTACAGATCTACACAACGGCATATCACAATACCGCATTCCACAACCCTTACAACCTGTAATGCGGTCCTAACATGAGCAATGAATGTGTAATATGGAATCTTTTGTTAGGACAGCAAATATGGGGAATACATACCTTAACAATCACCGGAAGCATATGTGTGCATACACTTCAAATATATTGTGGAAGCAGCTTTTGAGACACTGACAGCATTCACTCTTCATGAGTATGCACCTTCCAGCAAGTACAGGTCCTCAATGTCACACCAAGAAATGGTCTGCTGTCCAAGACATTTGTCCATCGAATGTACCCACTCACCTGCAGCAGAGGCAGCCATGGCTTGCACACATCTTACAAGCCATGGAATGGATCCCATACCCAACAGGTAGCACGCAGGAGTGGGACATGTAGCCTTACCTCCCCATTGCATATACCATGGCAAACAGTGCAGACAGTCATGTATGTGACGAGGATGTATGGGACAACATTAATGTAGAAAATAAACAGATGGCCATCCAAGACAGATAATGACACATGTTGCAAACTGGTCATGCAGGCTGCCTAGTAAAATGCTGCAACACTGAGGGAGTTGCAGGAATGTCTAGCAAGTACTGGCTGTGCAGTACCTGCGTCGACAATCACCTGGACTCTGCATAAGTGTGGTCCATGGGTTAGGGTAATCAGATGGGACAGTTGTTTCACAAGAAACATTAGCCAGGACTCTCTACAGGTAGTGTATGCATAACATCAAAAGTCCACCAAAGGCATGTGTTGCAATGTGTAATGGTGTACCAAGACCAAGTTGGAAACCTACAAACAGTATCAATTAAGATATATGTGCTGCACAAGCAACACCTCACCCCACCTCAGGCTCACCATCCCCATCTTTACCTTGCTGGTGACAGTGTACACCTGTATGTTTGCCATTCATTAGCAGGGACTAGACTGGTACACATGGTGTTCTAAATTTGGGACACTGCAAAATGACACTCATGTGTAGCCCATAGTTGTCAAGTATCTTCAAAAAGGCTGAGGATGGGGAGGGGTGTCATCCTGAAACACAACAGTGAACTGAAGCAGACATCCAAAGCTCACTAAGAATGGCTGTATCTGCACACAGTCAAGGTCATGACTTGTGGCAGACATAACCCTGACTTCACAGCAATAGTGATGGCACTGTGTGACCTCCAAGGTCTGTGCAGGAGTTGACCTTACAATCTTGCAGAGTTGGGGGATATTTGTATGGCAGAGTGACCAAATACTGGAAAATGCAGATGGCCCATGCTAGTATACCACTTCCAAGAATAGTGACTGCTGTAGTAAACTTAACAGTTGGTGCAACAAACCATCATGTTAAGGGTGTGCACACTTATGCACCCACAAATTGTATGCATCTCAAGTCAGCATCTGCACAACTAACACATTTGTTTGATACTGCATTTGATTACACAGGTCATATGTCACACATCAGGTTCATGTAATGTTAACATATGCAGTATTGTGGCCCCATGGCATATCAGGGAAGAGGGTGCCATGTCAATAAGGGTGTGTACACTCCTCATAGCCACAGTAAGGTTTGAATGTTGTCAGTGTAATTGTATTTTATTGGCCATACATACACTGCTGATGATGAGATCTGCAAATCAGACATTAGGCATTCACTAATGACATCTGTCCACATATCATCCCAGGTATGTGTCAGACAAACACATAGGGGCTGTGAGCAGCAGAGAAAACATAACTGACATGCATATACACATTCAGCAATGGTGTGTACACCTGTGAGGTATGGTGCACAGTACATGCCAGGGTGCTGAACAGGTGCACAGCAATACTGTGTACAGGGGTGCAGTGTGTTCCAGGGGAAGGGTCATCACTTACTACCACAACCCATGCATCACAGAAATGTATAATGTTGGTAACATGGATTGACTATAGATTCACTGCATGCTGCTGAGTTCCATATGTCATGCATGTTGACAGATGGGTAATGAGAGGTCTGTGTGTAATATCGTTGTGCAACCTCACCTGTAAGTGTATGTGTGTGTGTGTGTGTGTGTGTGTGTGTGTGTGTGTGTGTGTGTGTGTGTGTGTGTGTGTGTGTACAGTTAAGCAATGGCATACAGGTCTTAAAGTGCATTTCTTGTTTTCCCCTCACAGGTGGCAAGGTAGGTCAGGGTCCGTCCTGCAGGCAAACTGATATTAGTGTCCATACAGACACTGTCATGACAGATATTAAATCATGTAGAACAGACATATCCACACAAACCCTGTTAAACCAACATTACTTCAAATGTAGAAGAGCAATACTTACATTATGTCCTCATGTCTGGAACATCCCCCTCCTGTTTGTTGGCCTGTCTCCAGTGTATGTTGTAAGAGGTATATCCAACTACCATCTGTGATGCTGTTTGTCAAACACCCACATGAAGTCCTGCTCACAGTGAATGAAAAGGCCAACACCCACATGAAGTGCTTAGTTACAGGAGTGTGTTTTCATGCAATTGGCTATAGGAATGATACCATAGCTGTTCCACATGCAATCAGCTAGTGGGGGACTGCAATTCATGCACAAGTCATCAGCTGATCATGAGCATCACTTACAAAACACAAGCTGCTGCCTAAGCAAAGCAGGTGTACTTTTCCACATCCACCAGAGAGGGAGTGAGAGAGACAGACAGAAACAAAGTAAGAAAGGAAGGGAGTGTATGATTCATAGGTGGAGAGTGGTATCTGGGCATTATGGCGGTTGCCTATATTGTGTACTAATCCATACTGTCACATGGTAATTGCACATGGCTGTACACATTTATGGCTGAGGATTGTTGAGTAGATTCTCTACAATATTTGAAAAGTGTCGGCCTTGTAATGTTGACAATGGGACATGTAGCTCCTCAATATGATGATGTGGCAAAACCCACACTGCAATGGACACTACATTACACAATCACCCCAACAGGACGCTGATAATATACATAAACACACACTTACCAGTACTGGGTTTCAAACCCCTATCTGACTATGCATTGCTATTACATTGTTATGCAGTTATTGCATGTACCACAGAGTTTACATGTTGGAGAGATGCCCAAAGGTATCCTTGAAGGTGAGTGATGTGATAAAGGAGGGATAAGGGAAGTGTAGTACATGTGGCTTTCCACAAAAGCAGGTGTCAAGGAAGCCACAACCACACTCTCTCAGGGACTCACACACATTATCACAGTTGGCAGGGTCAGGATTAGAACACCTAATTAACTAGCTTGCTACACTACAGTATTATGCAGGTGTCACATGCACCACAGAGCTTATCAGGCTGATATAGGGCCAAAGGGTATTTCAAGGTGACTGACATCAGAAGGCATGCTTCAGTAGAGCAATAGGAGGTGTAGTGAATGTGAATGACTTCAAAATCATTAATCTACACACACACACACACACACACACACACACACACACACACACACACACACACACACACACACACACAGATTTGCCAGTACTGACATGCATGGGTTCACTGCTTCACAGGTGTGTAGTAGCTGACTGTGCCAGAAGGCTGTACAAGGCTAGGCAAAGGGTATACCTTGGCATCAGGCCACATGACAAGGGTCTCCAGTGTGGCTCAGGGGTGTAGTCCCTGGATCTTCCCACACTGGTTTGTATTGTATTCACCATCCCCTCATCTTGGTTATTATTATGGATGGCCAGTGCTGTCCAATGCTTGCCATGTATGCTTTCTATATTACACAACATGGACAGTGTCTGGGTTGTGCACATGTCCCACATGCATGTTCTGTGACATGTGGAAGTGTACCTGGGGTCGCTGGGGCATGTTGTGTGGCCAGATTGTTATCATCTGATGTGGCATTCCTGACCTCATGTGGTGAGAACTGGCTATGGAACTGAGGTTATGCCGGCACCTACATTGACTGCATGATATAGGTATTCAGTGGAGTTAGTGGCATCTGCCATACAGGGCATGTGTATAAGGCATGGTATTCCCTTTTTGGGTTACATTAGCAGACTCTACAGTTGTTGCAGGCGTCCAGTGGTGAACATAGCAAAGGACCACTGTAAGCAATTATTTGCCTATTGTAGGGATGGAACAGGGTGTCATTAATTTTACTTGCTGGATAACGCACACTCAGTCAGGAGATGTTACATCACATCACATCACATCACAGTACATTCTGATGTCAGTGTCAGTGTTGTGGTGAGCAGGCATGTAGTCCACTTCAATCAGACCGTGGTTACTATCCATGGGCAATATGCAGGGAACTACCAATATAGTGGTGTTTGCCTAGCCAAGTGTATTTGTGTATGAGACATGGGTGGAGAGTGTTTTCTGGGTAATACAAGGGTTGCCTATATTGTTCACCGATCCATAATGTCACATGTAGGGATATGGATTGTCTACACCAGCCTCTCTGCTGTTTGACATCTGTTGTCCTTGTAAGGTGGACATTGTGACATATAGTAGGTCCTCAATATAAGAATTTAGCAAAACCCACCCCACAATGAATCCCATTATTACACAGTCACAGCAACCTCCACACAGGATACTGATGACAGTCACACACACACACACACACACACACACACACACACACACACACGCACACACACTTGGCAGCACTGAGATTCAAATCCCTACCTAGCTATTTATTGCTATTACAGTGTACCGCATTTATCGTGCACACCACAGAGCTTATTGGATGAATGTTGTCTCAATGGTACTTCTAAGGTGAGGAACATCACCAGCCCTTGTAAATACTGGCATTGGGTGATGTAGTGGGTGAGAGATTCCAAAAGTAATTTCACCCTAATCACACATTTACATTTCCCAGGAGTGAGGTTCAAACCTCTAACAATCCTTATGGACCATTATGTTACACATTTACCTCATGCACCACTGACCTGACATGGTATAGGCTTCGCAACAGATACTTGAAAGGTGGGTGATATCTGCAGGACTGCTAAAGTCAGGCTTGGAGATGTGTACAGGCTGTACATAGGGACAAAAACGATGAGGTACACCCACAAATACTTACCACAGATGGGATTCAAACCCATGGCTGTGTAGTTACTGCGACTACATTGTTCTGCATTTATGGCACACACCAAGGAGCTTATAGGGCTAGACCTTCTCCAAAGGTATATTTTAAGGTAGATGACATTAGTAACCTTGCTAAAGTAGGGCAATGGAAGGTGTAGTGACTGTGAATGGCCTCAAAGGCATTACTCTCTAGAAACACACATGCACACACACACAGAGTTCCACAGTTGTCATGTCCAGGATTAGAACTCCTACATAACTAGTACATCACACCATAGTATTATGCAGTTATAGCATGTGCCACAGAGCTTATAGGGCTAACCCTTCTCCAAAGGTGTATATCAAGGTGAATGACATCAGCAGCCTTGCTAAAGTAGGGCAATGGGAGATGTAGTGACTGTGAATGGCCTCAAAAGCCTTGGTCCCTACACACACAGAGTTTCACAGTTGCCACGTCTGGGATTAGAACACCTACCTAACTAGTACATTACACTATAGCATTACGCAGTTATAGCACGTGCCACAGAGCTTATAGGGCTAGTCCTTCTCCAAAGGTGTTTGTCAAGGTGAATGATATCAGCAGCCTTGCTAAAGTAGGGCAATGGGAGATGTAGTGACTGTGAATGGCCTCAAAAGCATTGTTCCCTACACACACAAAGACACACACACAGAGTTTCACAGTTGCCATGTCTGGGTTTAGAACTACTACCTACCTAGTACATCATATTATAGCATTATGCAGTCATAGCATGCACCATGGAGCTTATAAGGCTAGCCCTTCTCCAAAGGTATATTTCAAGGTGAATGACATCAGCAGGCTTGCTAAAGTAGGGCAGTGGAAGGTGTAGTGACTGTGACTGGCCTCAAAAGCCTTGATCCCCCGCCCACACACACAGTTTCACAGTTGCCATATCTGGGATTAGAACTTCTACCTAACTAATACAACACACTATAGCATTATGAAGTCATAGCACGCGCCACAGAGCTGATAGGGCTAGCCCATCTCCAAAGCTGTATGTCAAGGTGAATGACATCAGCACTCTTGCTAAAGTAGGGCAATGGAAGGTGTAGTGACTGTGAATGGCCTCAAAAGCATTGATCCCTACACACAGAAAGTTTCACAGTTGCCATGTCTGGAATTAGAACTCCTACCTAACTAGTACTTTACACTATAGCATTACGCAGTTATAGCACGTGCCATGGAGCTTATAGGGATAACCCTTCTCCAAAGGTATGCTTCAAGGTGAATGACATCAGCAGGCTTGCTAAAGTAGGGCAATGGAAAGTGTAGTTACTGTGAATGGCCTCAAAAGCCTTGATCCCTACACACACACACACACACACACACACACACACACACACACACACACACACACACACACACACATATACACACAGTTTCACAGTTGACATGTCTGGGATTAGAACTCCTACCTAGCTAGTACATCACACTATAGCATTACGCAGTTATTGCACTCACCACAGAGCTTATAGGGGTGATTCTTGTCCAAAGGGGTATTTCAAGGTGACTGACATCAGCAGGCTAGCTAAAGTAGGGAAATAGGGAGTGCAGTGTGTGTGAATTGGCCATAAACCATTCCTCTGGAAGCAAACATACACTTAGTCACACAGAGCTTTGTATTTGACAGGACTGTGTATACAACTGCTAGATGAATAATGACTTGTACTGTCATGTTACACAGTCATCACAAGCACCACAGACACTATAGTGCTGAGGGCTACCAGAAGCAAAAGTCTACAGTGATAGACATTTGCACATCATGTGATATTGGCCAATTGGATGTGTACTGGGTGGGACAGGCCTCATGATGGGAAGCTCTTTGTCACTGTCTGTCTCTCTCTTCCCCACATCGATGTTTGTGTATGTTTGACCTATTATAGTGTGTTGTCCTTGGATATATGTTTGTATTCCTATCCAATGTGTGTGCAAAGCATGACTGGTGTGCAGTGTGGAGTGTGTGCACAGACATCTGCGACTGACAGATATGTATAGTCCACTGTTGTTGCCAGACATGGGCTTCATTTCTGTAAGTGTAGGATCATGCCCAGTATGACCCTTCTGTATTTTGTTGTCAGACATGGGCTTTGTTTCTCTATGTGTGGGAGCATGCCCAGTATGACCTTCTGTACTGAATGTGCGAATCCATTCCAGGTAGGTTGTACTCCAGTGCAGGCATTTGTGTTCTACACCCACAGCTACCAACCTGTTTCGGCTGGATATCTGTTGATAGGTTGACAATATGAGGTCACAATGGGCAAAGGATAGTAGGATACTGTAACTAGTTGTGTCTTGTGCTGCTTCTGCTACATGGTTTTGGTGTTAGCATAGCTATTCAGACATATGTACTGTTTTACACTGTGATGTATTATGTCATGAACTACTAACATATATACTTATTTGCTATCAGTAATTTCCTAGGGAATACAAGATGAATGAAGCTGTGTCCAGTATTGTGATCTGCAGCCTACATATTCTTGCACAATCATGCCATTCTGGAGGGGGAGCTGCAAACACTTGCTGATGGGTCTGTGTAAATGGTCCAGTACCTTAATACTGTGGTGGCCGAGGATCCCATGCTTGTACATCTATCAACGTGACAGAATGACCATATCCTGCTATGGCCATACCTCTCAGCTGTACAGTTTCACACAAGTTACCCAGAGGCAGGGCTCATATTTCTGGTCATTACCCCTTCACATTGTGGTTTATGAGCAGGTTTGTAGCCACCCATTCCTTTGTTTGTAGACAGGGATAGTATGGGCACACATCAGAGTTTCAGACTTCACACACTCCATGGCGTCCATGCTTCTACCCCCCCCTGTTATTCTTTCCTCTTCCTAACATTATGAAAACAATATCTGATAAGTATCCCTGTAGTTATCACTTCATCCCAGCAGTATTTAGGGGTTGGTCCACAGTTCATTCAGTAGGACATGGTAGACATGCTACTGGGATTTATCAACATGGCCTTGCATTTGTGTTCTGTGGACTGTGTTATGTCGTTATTTGGGACTCCATGTGATAACATACATTGGCAGTACAGGTGAGACACAGGCCTTTGACAGAGGATTGTAGGGCATTTGGTAGTGATCTGTTGCAGGCCAGTGCATTCTGTCACTCCTGCCATCCCAGGCTGCAAGCCACTGTATTCCCCATGGAGTGACAGGGTGGGTGTGCAAGGTGTTAATGGCAATAGTTTCTGTCCTTATTAATCCATTAGTGTGGATGATGGCTGGGTGCTGCTTACAACTAGGGGCAGACCTGCATGGGACACTTCTTCAGCATACTGCATTATGTCGGTATTCCCATACAGAAGTGGGGGTCATATTGTACTCATTTCCAACAGCAGGGTTGACCTGTGAGGTACCTGTGGCTGATGGTGGGGTGAGCTGAGTGGATGTGTGCTATGGAAGCTACTTGCAGCTGACTCACAGATATATGTGGGGCATTCCCCTTATGCTGGCTTGTGCGGAGACATCAGTGGTTTCTTAGTACTTCATAACTGTGCCTTTTGTGGTCTGCCAGTGTTTGGCCAGACTACATCAGTATTCCATACTGCACAGACAACAAATGTGCTGCTAACCTGTATGTACAATTCCAAAGGTGTGTCCATTTGACAGTAACATTTTATACACTCTCTGTCTAGGGTACTTTAACCTGTGTACTGTTTGTATGTCTGGGCCCACATTCATACCATGTCCATCTTTTAGATGGTGACAGATATTACATCCGAACAATTAGTATGGATTACTGCTGGACTGGGTCTTGCTGGGATGCATTGTGTTTGGCACTGCAGTTGTGAGAACTTGGCCCTCTCATCAACTGTACTGGCCATTGGCCACCGGGACACAACCCTCCATGCCTACATGCTGACCAGTTTCACACAATATACAACACACAACAACCTAACACACAGAGCCTTGCATATTGTACACATAGGTTCATAGGTTCGTACTAGGCTATCTGCCCTAGGGCATTTATAAGCCTAGCCAGAGTGTGTGTGGCTTTCACCACCCCTTAGGATGAGAATACTATGCCCATTTAGGGTTTAGTTTACTGTGCCTCTGTCTAGTAGTGACACAGAGATGACCCCTGGGGTAAACCTATGATCTCCCATCCACTCGTCAAGATTTCTCTTGAATAGAGTTAGTGAGGGGCTCTGCCTAACATGGATTGGGATTCTGTTCCAGAGTGTAGGGAGCCTCTGGGTTATGAATCTGTCCCTCCAGCACGTCCTATTTATTTCTGTGTTGAGTTTAAGTCTCTTGCTCTCGTGGCTCTGATGGATTTGGATTTTCTGAGGTGGAGCATGTCCATTAATTCTGGATTGGACATGGCCTTGTACGTCAGGCACAGATCACCTCTGAGTAGGCGGTATGCGACTGAATAGAGCTGGAGTTTTTTCAGTCGGGCAGCATATGACATATGTTTAAGAACCTTTATCCTCTTGGTGAGGAACTTTTGGGGTCTTTCCAACTGCTGCAGGTGTCGGGTAAGATACATCCCAACTGGGGCATTGTACTCAATCATTGGCCTGATAAGAGAAGAGTACAGGGGCACAATGACCTCTCTTGAGCTAGATGTGAAACCCTTCATGATAAGGTGGGCAATATAGAAGGTCTTCCTGACCACTTTCGCAATGTGAGTGTCAAATGAGAGGTTACTGTCAACCTGGGTCCCTAGGTCCCTGATTACCTCTTCCATACTTAATGGATTACCACCTATGTGGTAATTTGTGGGTACCTTGTTTTTCCCAAAGGGTATGACTATACATTTTATGGTGTTCAGCTTAAGGCCATGGCTCTGGCACCAATTATCCATTTCTATGAGGCCTCTCTGAAGGATGTTTGTGTCCGCTGGAGTATCAATTATGTCGCCCAGTTTGCAGTCATCTGTGAACTTTGTCAGCCACAATCCTCCTATGTTTGCCTGTACCTCGGAAAAATAAATGCCGAACAAGAGGGGTCCCAGGACTGAGCCCTGTGCGACACCGCTTGTGACCGGCTTAGAGTTTGACATAGCTCCAGCAACTCTGACCCTGTGGGTTCTGTCCTTGAGCCAGTTTGCAACCCATCTTGTGACATATGGGTTTACATTTAAGCTGGTGAGTTTGTCTATGATGCCTGAGTGGGGTATTGTGTCAAAGGCTTTTGCAAGGTCAAGGTAGGCTGTGTGAACTGCCTTACCCTCATCAATGGCCTTAGTGACTGTTTCAAAAAAGTCGACCAAGTTCAAAAGGCAGGATCTGCCCTTGACAAAGCCAGATTGGGTAGGATCCAATGTCTGTAGGTCTCCAATGTCTTTGTTTATGAGTTCCATAATGATCCTCTCCATAGTTTTGCAGACCAGGCTCATCAAGCTTATGGGGCGGTAATTTCCAGGGTCCGTAGAAGCACCACCTTTGTGAAGTGGGACCACTGTTGCCGTATGCCACTCTTTGGGTACGTATCCTGTAGTAAGGCTAAGATTAAACAGCAGCCTTATGTGTGGGTTTAGTTCCTCTTGGAGTTCATGTAGCACACAGCCCGGGACACCGTCCGGTCCCATTGATGCTGTGTTTTTAGCTTTAGAGAGGGCGGCTCTCACCTGGGCATCTGAGATGTTAGGGAGGCTACACTCTGCTGGGATAGTTATTTCTCCTTTTGGGGGGGGGGAGGAGAAATTTGCACTGAACCTGTCTGCCAGAATGTTGGCAATGTCAGTGGGTTCAGTGTATTTTGTGTCATTTTGGACTAACTCTGAGCATATCTGGGAGTTTCCACCCAGGTTTCTAACATAGCTAAAGAAGGCCTTGTGATTGTCTTTGTATCTTTTGATTTTTCTCTCAAAGTTGGCCTTGGATGATTTTATGAGTGATCGTAGTTTTTTGCTAGTACTGATCAGAGATGCCTTCCCTTTTAGGGATTTTGCTCTGTCATGTAGTGGCTTCCTCCTCCTGTTGTAAAGTTTGTTTATGGCTGGGGTCCACCAGACCGGGCGCCTGCCTTTGGGGGAATGGGTCTTGGTTTTATTTGGGATTGCATGATCCATGCATTCTTGAAGATGCCCGTAGAAGGCATTTGTAAAGGATTCAGCAGTGTGGGTTGTGGTTTCCTCTGGCCCAGGGGCCTTGAAGGATACCACTTCAGTCTTAAGAAGTGTGAAGTTGGCTTTTGAGAAGTTCTTCACTGTGGTCTTTGTGCAGGGGTGGGGGCGGGATGTGGATTTCCAGTGAGATTAATTTATGGTCTGATCTTACCAATGAGGGATATACTTCCGTGTGGAGCATTTTGTCCCCATGTTTGTGATGATCAGGTCAAGTATATTGTCTCCTCTTGTGGGAATGGTGACTAGTTGTTCCATCGCATTTGAGTTTATGAATTCTAGGAACCTTTGGGCTAGGGTGTTGGGGCTTGAGTAATGTTCCCAGTCTATGTTTGGGTAGTTGAAGTCTCCCAATATGATGGTATTTGGAGAGACATTCATACTCTCCAGTGTTTTCAGGAAGGCTGTGTGGGGTTCCTGAGTTTGAGAGGGTGGTCTGTAGCATGCTACAAACTGTAAGGCAGTTTTGCCTATGATTAGTTGCACCTGAATGGTCTCCGATGCTTTGTGCATTGCCACTAACCTGGAGGTGTGGGTATCTTTGATGAATATGGATACTCCCCCTCCTTTTGTGGTTTGGTCCAAGTTTTGGGGCCGGAAAGCATGATATGAGGTAAAACCTGATAGTGCTGGGGTGCTTTCAGGAGCCTTGAACCAGGTTTCAGTCACTGCACAGACATTGATGTTCTCCATACTGAGGAGGGCTTCGAGAGCATGCATCTTGAGGTTTAGACTTCTGGCATTGAGCAGCATTACCCTTAGTTTTTTTCCACTTGTGTTTTCTAGGGAGGTAGGTTTGTCATTTGAGCCTTGCCTAAAAAAGGCACTATGGGGGTGGCAAGAGCCTTGGCCAATATCCGGAAGCTGAGGGGTGACAGGTGCAAGCCATCCCTTGCGAAGCAGTGTGGCTTGTCGAGCATGTCATCCCAAGCAGACAGACATTGGATCCCCTTAGAATGACACCAGTAATTAAGCCAATTGTTAAAACTGATCATTTTGTCTTTGTACTGTGGCATCATTCTTGGTGAGGGTAAGATGCTGCTCAGGGTCAGGGTCATACCGGCCTGGGCTGCATAATCAGAGAGCTCCTCTATGTCTCTTTTTATGTAGTCCAGGGAGGTACATCTCAGGTCGTTCACACCGGCATGTACAATGACTGAGTCATATTTGTACTTGCTGTGGAGTGACCTGAGTGCTTGTGTTATGTGGCGGATTCTAGCTCCCGACAGGCAGCTTACTGTGACCTTTTCCTTGTTCAGTCTGGTGAGCGGGACGTCAGTGTGTCTGACTATGGAGTCACCTATTACAAGTGTGTCTGGCATGTTGTTTGGCCTTAAGGGCTGTGACTGTTTAGCACACTGACTTTGTGAACTATGTGTTGCATGTGCTATGTCTTGAGGTGACGGTTGCTTGGGTGTCTGCTTTGGAGGCCTCTGTTGTTTGGTAGATTTTTAATCAGCTCCTCCAAGTATGTTTTTGTGTGTTTATGTGTTTGGTTTGCAGTTGTGATAGTTCTATGTGAGACTGGGTTTGTGGTGTGGCCCTGCCCCATGCTGTTCCTGCTGTAGCTGTTTCCTCAGGATCATATTGGGTAGCATGGCACATACAATAACAATTTGAGTACATGTAGCTGGAGAGTACTGCAAGGCTCCACCAGATATGTCCAGGCACTGGAACCATGACTTGAGCATCCAAAACACACGCACTATTATGATTCCGGTCTGTGCGTGTGCCTCATTATGGAGTTCTTGTTCGGGTGTGTGTACATTTCTGATGGGTGTCATCAGCTACGTCTCCAGTGGGTAACCAGCATCCCTCACTAGGTGGCCATATGGGATGTCCCCACTAGCAAATCTCTGGTACAGCTGCGTCATATGCCATATGTGGGAGTCATGATAGCTTCCAGGGCTGCCAGCACACACATTCAGTATAATGCTCTGGGCATTGCACATGACCTGGCAGTTGATGGAGAGGAAACCCTTGTGGTTTATGTGGACCCTACCCCACTCACCGGGTGGTGCTTTGATGTGTATGTGCGTGCAGTCTATAGCACCCACTACCTCAGGGTATTCTGCTATTTGGTGGAAGAGATGCATATTGCTGGTCAACGCCTCATGGGTGTTGTGGAAATATATGTGCTCACTGGCATGTGCTGACATGGCATCCAGAAACTGGTAGAGTACCCTGGATGCTGATGCCTGTGAGATCCTCATGATATCTCCAATTGGCCTTTGGATGGTACCTGTAGCTAGTATTCTTAAGCCTACCCATACCTTGGTATCCACTGGGATGGGTTCCCCTCTGTTAGTTCTATGTGTGAGGCTTGGTCGGCACAGCTCAACAATTTGCTGTAGGATGTCCCTGTCCATCCTATAACGCTCCACTATCTCCAGCTCATGTAGCTCCTGGTAGGTTACCCTCGGTCTGTGCACTCTTCTCCTTCTCCTCACTGTGGGATGGCCATCAGCATTCTCATCCTCACCACCCTCAGCCTCTTCCACATGTTGATTTATGAGAGCGAAAGCAACCCCTATCATTTTGTTGCTTTTGTTAGGTAAAATTTCCCCATTTGTGTACACCGGTGGTGTAGAGTTTGTGGGAAAAAACTGAGAGAAAGGTATTTGCAAAGTTTATAGTGGTGTGCTGGTCTGGGCTGGGCTGCTGCCTGTGTAATTGGTTGGTTATGATACATTTCACCTGCCAGCTATGCTAGCTCTCCTTGATTACCTTCCTATTGCTATTTTGCCTTCCCATTGCCTTCTTGTTTAAGCCCTGAGGCACACTGCGCAAACCCATTGCTCAGATGTGAATGGAGCTGCTATTTCCTGTTTTTTTTTTATGTTTAAAACCTGGTGCACTGCGCGCACACCTGTTTAGGCAATGTAAAGACTGCTAGGCAGCTTTTAACAGACTCCCTACCTTAGCTGTGCTTAGCTAAGGGCAAACACAGGCCGTAGGGCTCCAATAAGCTTACAGCATGCATGACACACCCCCTTATGAAGTAATCCAGCTCTTAGGCTTACACCATGGTCTTACTGCACCTTCACAGTTGGGTGCAAGCTAGTACTGAGGGGAAGTCTGTGATTCAGTATCATTGCCCTCATTTGCATAGGATTGACTGCTAATGCATGGTTGCAAATCTGACACTCAGCCTCCCCCCTTAGCAACCACTATTCCATGGCCTTGTTGTGTTATGCATGCCATTGACTATTATGACAAAATTATGATTTTGATTTAAAAGCTTATTTCCAGCTTTTTTTAATTATTTTCGGGCCGATCCCGTTTGCGCACCGCTGCCCTGCACTTAAACGGCCGAAATCGGCTAACAAAAAAAAAATTAATTTTTATAATTTTGAAATTATTTTTCATGGCTATGGCCATATATTTGGCCTTTGGCGTGCCTAACCCTTCTAATACATGCATTTGTATGAGCTGTCATGCCTCCATTTTGTAGTTTGCAGAAATGTATTCAGCTACTGGCTGAATACATTTCTGCAGTCTACACTATTCCTGCACAGATGTCTGCCTGCCTCCTGGATTGCTAATTCACCTCATTTGCATGGTTTTCACCAGCAAATGAGGTAATTATCATACAGGGGCTGTGTCCTTGCAGGAATAGTGCAGGAGCGCTCGTGCACATCCCGGGAACTTATTCCAGGATCGCACGGCAGCCATATTGCCTGCAGCAGCTATTGCACTATTCCTGCACGCTGTGCAGAGCTTGCTGAATTCTGGGGAAAGTATAAAAACTGATTTTATTTTTATCCTGATTTTATTATTAAAGTTTATTCGGCTGCTGCCGTGTTTGTCACCTCATTGTGGTTTTATTTATAAAAATGGGTAAATCTTCAATATATCACACCTAGGAGTTGGTTAATGCTATTATACAGTGACATTATTTAAGAAAGAAATTGCTTTTTTTTAAATAATGTCTTTATATAACTACGCTGTGGTGTTCTTCTGCTTTCTGTCTGTATCCTGGGGCTTTCTTGATGTACTGCTCGTGCACATGGGACTTACATTCCCACGCTTACATTGTACATCAGTACTTTGGAAAAGAAACAATGGAGAAAGGAAGATCTGTGTTACTTTTAATTTATTTATTTAATTATTTTTATTAAAAAAATACAATTTGAAATCCGGACAGCTCAGAGGTACAAGAGAGAGAGGGCAGAAATGAAGGATAATCAGGTATGTTTCTTTAGTTTTGCATAATGTACCTTATTTTCCTTGTATTTTCTCTGTCCTGTGTCTGTTATAACTCTGAACTGTCTGGATTTAAATTTTTTTTTGTAAATCATGAAAACCAGAAAGCTCTGTAGCATATATTAATAGAAGAAAGTCGGATGACTAGACTTTTTTATATTGTTTTTTTGTTCGATTTTACCATGGGCACGTTGGTTGGGCTGAACAATCAGCATGCATGTTTTTGAATGCTAATGGCCAGTCATTGTATAATAAATAATAAACAATGGTAGACATTAGAGTTACAGACTTCATATTGCTCAGAAAATGGATGCTCAAATAAAACCTGTTGCTCTATTAACTTTCTAATTGAATTATAGTCACGTCTAAAAATGTTTTCCTGATTTTACCCCACCTCCATTATTTTTGAGTCTGTCCAGAATATTTGAGCAAAGAATGTGAGAGGTATCCAGTGACCAGCACCTCCTCTTTGTTGTAAAAGTGAATTATAAAAAAATGTATATTCTGCTGTGGGCAGTCTATATGGTTACATCTGCCCACAGTTTTAGCTAGCTGCCTATTGGTATTTAATATAAAAATGTACTTGCAAAGAAAAAATGGTCTACAGCGCTAAAATTCCCATCAGCCTCTAGTTATATGACTGACTAGAGATTTCTGGGAATACACTGCAATTGGCTGCCCTTAGCAAATGAACACAAGACTGAACAGCTGCTGGTATTTTCTAGTCATATTAATAAGTGACTAGAGAGCGTTGACTGAGAAAGCACTGTGATTAGTTGCTAAGAGCAACTGACAGGAGGTACATAGACTGCATAGAACTAGAGCAGGGGTTGGCTACCCATGTTCAATTACTATGATCAGAGGAAAGAAAATGAAAAAAGAAAAACTTTAAATCGATGGATTTTTTATTGGGGCACACTGTGACACAGTATTTTGCAGTGTGTCCCAGTGTGGCACTGCCTATGGCTACAGTAAGTTCAGTTTGGAGACATGCTAATGAACAGCTAATGAGCTTTTGCTCCATGTGACTCTCGCATGCCTCTGAGTTGTGTTGTATTGGCATACTATTACTAGACCCCTAATAGTGCTATGATAACAATTTGTCTAAATATCCCCTGTGATTTCTACATTATGTCCTGCAAGCTGGTATACTCACAATGTTATACTTTTTAAATATTTACAATATCTTGGAAAAAAAATAACTTGTTAATTAAGCATTATAGAGTTGGTTAAACTTTGTATGTGTGTACATGTGCATGCATTCAAATGTATGACATACATAACTGCCTCATAGGGAGAGTGTGGGTGTGTGTAAGTGTATATATATTGGTCTGTGTGTGAGTATTATGATGTGAAACCATTTAATATCTCTAGCAAATGTAACTACAGACAAAGAAGGACTGTGTGGTACATTAGTATGATACACTGAAATGTCAACAACATTTATGCTGGATTTACTGTATAATAATAAGGCTAAAAGTATTTCTATATCTGACTAGTGTCATGGGTGCTACAAGGACTGAGCAGGGAGAATGGGAGTGAGTGGAGGACAATACCTCACCCATTCAGTGTGGAAGAAGGGAGGCTGGCTCATTGTAGTTGCAGGATGATGAGACTGAAGAGCCCCATGGTGAATGCTGTGTGCTTCTTGGCTGGGAAGGTTTACATGCATGTGAGTGCACATGCACCTCCTGAGGCAGCTGTAGCAGAGTTTGCAAGGGGATAATGAAAAGCAGTCCCAGCAGTGGTACAATGCTGAATCAGAGTACGCAATCTCCTGACCAGCTCTAGACGTGGAGCAGGGAGAGTCCAGAGCAGGCTGAGGTGGGTCTGGTGGCCCAGGTGAATGAGGAGAGGTGCTGGTGACAACTGTCAGCTGCAGGGAGCCAGAAAATGATTTATTTACCACCCAATGCAGATCTTATTTAAGAGAAGTTAGTCTTACAGATTGCATTTTCTTAATGTTGAGTGTGGTGCTGTCAAGGTGCATTTTCTTAATGTTGAGTGTGGTGCTGTCAAGGACATAGCTAAGCATATGTCGTGTATGCCACACCATACACTTTAAAAATATTAATTTTGTACAAGATGTGCTGGAATTTAAATCTGAATAAAACCTATGCATATTTACTATAGTATTATGTTACTAACTTATGTTTAGTTAATGTTGTTTTCAGAATGTCTGCTTAGCTAAGTTGCTTTTTTTTTTTTTGCTTAATTTTAAGTCTGTCATTTCAAGATTTTTTTCCTTTATTGTGAATGGTGGTCTATCTATGCACTGTCTGGGGTTGATATGAGGAATGGCACTTTGGGGAGCTATCCTTTGGGGGGTATACATTGATGTACAGTACCAAAGCCCCTTGCTATGCCCCACAGTACTGCTTCAATGTTTAGGAATGTGATTGCTGCTTTATTATCTGTAAGTAGCGCATATATCTGTAGCTGTAAAAAGGTAAATAAAAACAGGTAAGATTAAAAATAAACCCAAATAAATACTCAAGCAGCTTAAAGCATGCTAACATTCTGACAACCCAAGCCTGGAAATGGTTAGCAACAAACTTGTAGTAAGTATGCATTACTTAAATTTGTGATTCATTCAATGTGCAATTAAATAACAAATGAGAACTGTCATGTTAAAGGGAGCAGACGTATACCATGTGATGCATGAATTATGAACTGAAGTCAGGAAAAGTTCATGCATGACCACATCTAATCTGACATAATTTGCTTCCCAAGTCTATAATTAGGTGTGTGACTATTTTGTTTGAACCACATAGGATGACACTGGAATTTACTGATATACCTTTCAGTTCATGGCATAAATAATACACTGTAAAGAGCATATGAAAGCACTTGTCAAGATGTGATATTGTAGAACAGGTCATCACATCTATGCAGGGCTTGACAGATTTTTGGCACTGCACAGTCTGTGGTCCATTTCTAATGGCTGAAAGGAGCATAGACTGTGGGAAGCATGCTCAGAAGAGTAATTACATTACCACTAAAAATAACTGTACAAGTGCCAGAATCCTGACCAACGCATACCAGATGTGTAAAATGAATCCTACAGAGTAATAGGTCAAACAGCAGGAGACCCAACTGCATAAGTCAACTCCACTGTCATTATACCATAAGAAAAAGATTTATTAGCAATGCTGGACCATGCCAGACTTTGACAGTACACCTTCACTACTGAATATACGTTGCACTGCTTTAGTAAGTAGAAATCTTTACTTATATAAAGACAAAACTCATGAGACTTTTTATAAAGTTACATGACCATGGATTACAGGTTCTCATCAACTATGAATGTATCCTGAATAGTATACATTTCTTGAAACAGAACACAACTTACAAAGTGTGCATATTTTCTGTTACTAAAAGTACACAGTTCCAGAGACCCATGGTTTAATGTAGATGTATTAGGGATAGTGTGTGCTGTGGTACAGCTGATCTGTCTCTGCACTGACTGAAATTTTGGCTGGGATTCACAGAGCTGTGCAGCATACATTCACAGTACCAAAGCCAAGGGAGCTTCCTACATGAAACTGCTGAAAGCTAATTATGCATGTAGACGGAAGCGTTAGCACAAGCAGCTCACGCATAAAGCCACTTAATAAAACAGCTGGGCAGCAGTAGAGTAGTACTGTAGATAGATACAAGAGGAGCACACTGCCATAGCGAGCATATGGGTGATGGAATTGATAAAGAAACCTTCTCTCCATACTCAAGGCAGTATGTAGGGCAGTGCAGGTTGCTATGGCACCTGCCATGAGACCATGACATAGATTCACAGACTGGGCAGCATAGCACAGCACTGCACAGGAACCTTAGTGTGGCTATGCATACCAGAATAACAACAAACCCATTTACCATATAAATGGGGAGGGAAAGTGGTAGACAGGAAAGCAGAAAGGGGAGCACATCAAGAAGAGGATAAAGCATAAGGATGATCAATAAGGAACTGAAGATGAGAGGAAAGGAGGCATGTTTTTGTGGGATAGATTCCATTTTCATAAGGCTAAGACGATGAGGAATGGCATCAGGTAGGACAGAAGTAAAATGACAGGTAAAAGGTTGAGGCAGAAAAACAGAAACTATAGTCACAGACCAACAGGGTGGGGAATATACAAAAAGTGAGGTGGGCAGTGTCTGGATACAGGACAAACACAGTGTAGACAAGTGGTCATGGGGAGGGTGGGGCAATGAACAAGGCATATGATACAGAAAACGGAAGTAACGCCAGGATGGGGATATGGTAAGCTGCTGTTCTGGCTGGCTAACAAACCATCCCAGATGATAAAAACCCCAGGCATCACAAACCTGGATGACCAATGTCATGGCATAGATGTTCCTGTGGTGGCCCCATGGCTGGGGCCCACCAGACAAGTGAATCATCAAGCTGCTGCAGAATGCACTGTATGTTACCGTGTGGGCATCCAGCTGCTAGTTTATCTCTGCAGTCACCAACTTCCACAACTGCTGCCACAGGTGATGGCCTTTCTCCAGCTCCAAAAGAGGAGTCTTCATTCTCCATCCTGACAGGCTAAAACAGATGACACCATTGAACCCCCCTTGTCACTTTAAGCAGAGTAACCTTTGCTCCTCCTGAGATGCAAACACATAGGGTCATAGGCCACAGCAGCTGGCAGAGACAATGTGAGTGCAGCCACTACTGCTGCAACTAAACCTCCATATGGAAGACATAATGGGAAGAACATGATAAAGCCTACAGAAGACATGAACAGCATGTCAGCTGTACACAGGAAGGCTATACAACACACGTACCTCACTGCTTGGAGAGGGTCTCTTGCCCTCTGTAGCAGCCAACCATATTCAACTAATGTTCCTCAGCAGCAAAACAAAGGAAGTAATAGCAAGCATAGGTGGTCAAATTATAGCACAGCCAAATGTAAATGGCATTAAAATATATTCACCACATCTCTGGCTACATCTCCTGAACCTCTGCTTCCCACTGGTGAAGGAGAACAGAGTAATACTGCCTCAAGTAATCATAATGATGCCTGTAGCATCAGATAACACCTGTGCCAGTTCAAACAAGGTATCACCCATTTTAAAGAACATCATGCCACCATGGCAAGTGCTTCTTGAAGCCCCTGTGCAGGAAGAACAGGTAAACACTGCTCTCCCTGGCATACTATCTAGGAGTCCTGCAATTCTTAAAGAGTAAAGCAGCCAAAGCTACTCAGTAGGTCTACCCATGGAGAAAAATAGTAGAGCTGTGTGCATGGATGCACAATGCTGAACCACAAGGGTGCAACATAGCACTATATAGCAGCAAAGCAATTAGTACACTGGTCTGGTGGATGCACACAGATCTCACAAGCCTTGTGCTAAACCATATGTGCATGGCTTGCAGTGCTAGTCATGGGTAGTTCAGTGCACAGACCAAGTAATTTACAGACATCTGTGTTACCTGGTCTCATTATCATTCCCACCATAGTAAGCAGCTTGAGTTAGTACAATATAAAACACCCTCTCCACCTTCTGCAAGGCTGCTCTGAAACAGAGGAATTGAATTTATTGTAATTATTATGAAACTGCTGGGGAGGGGGAGCATTAGACAGAGAAGGAATGAGATCTGGGCTGGTAATGTAGCTGCTTCATCTCTGAAATGATTATGCTGCCAGTTAGGAGAGGAAGGGTCAGTGTAACTGTGACACATGCAGTGGTGGGCCGTATATTGGTATTCCACCACAGATATGGCACACACAGTGGTGGTAATACAGCATACAGTCATGTGAAAGCATGTCTATGCTGGGGAACCCAGACTCCCACACATATCTCATGCAAGGCCACCACACAGTCACCCAACACAGCTGGGTATGTCTTGCGGGGGGATACAGTGGCCATTGGTTATTGCATGGGAAGTATGGCATACACAGCATGTGGGATTGCAATGGCATACATATATGCAGGGTAACAAAATCATAGATGGTTGTCAAGTCTGAAACTGTAGGTGATTCCCAGTTGGATACAGTGGGAGGAGGTTGTAGACAGTATCACATGCATTGTGTCGAAGAATACATACAACTACTAAATGACCAAGTTTTGTATGTGCATTTACTGGTACAGGTATGGTCACTTGAGAAAGGCAATACCCGGAGAAGTTGACAACTGAGGACAATGATTTGGAACTGCAGAACTACCACATATGTGATGTGTGCCTATTGGCCAAAGGTGTTGATGACCAGCATGTGGGGGACAAGATGTGGCAGGGTATTGTGCAGGATGTGAATACCATGAGATGGAATAATATGTTCCCACAGCAGGTATGAAGCAGGATTCCAGCTATGTTGTCTTGTAAAGTGGTCAGGACCAGTTCAGAGGGTGGACTACCAATGATGAAGTGGTTGATGGAAGTGGAGTTACAAGTGTCATTCAATAGACAGGAAGACCAGCTCTTGTATTAGGTAATGGTTTGGATGTGGATGCATACTGATCACCTACTACTCTGTATGCTCAGCTGATGCACCAGGTTAGTGGTGACCATGTTACTATAGTATGACAACATATGTGGGCTTATGATGGAGTGGATATAACTGTTGGCAACTTGCTCCTCTGTCCTTTGGAAGTGTCTGGCTTCATGTGCAATATTTTACCCAGGAAGGTATATGCTCCAAAGTACTGTACAAAAGTGATTAAGGTGTGCCCTAATATGCATGCCATGCTGGGATAGTACAATTATAAGATTGTGGACTCACACTATATCATAGGTTTCATGCAGTCACAGGTTCCAATGGTGGAAAATCAAACACAGTACAGCAGGGATGGAGCTTGAACTACAGAATATTACAGGTCCACCCTGAGGACACATCCTGTGGACAGAACCTGAGGAATGCCTCCAGCCATGATGGGGGGGGGGGGTGAGAGGGTATGTGTTAACAAGCAAAACAAATGCTGCAGCTTCACTGTTCTGCATCCTCTGACATGAGACACCCCATGTGCATCCACCTCTTCTTTTTTTACTCTCCCATGACCATGAACACCACAGTCAGTGGAGCTGGACTTGATGGCAGTCATAACTCATTGCAAGGATGCACGTACGGAGGCAACATTTCCACCATTGACCTTGTTAGAAGTACTGTCTCATGCTAATACTTCAGGTCACTGTGCACTTGGTACATGTCTCTTAGCAAGCCACAGATCATACTTATCAGCAATCTTTTGCTGTGCATAGCAGCTATTTCACCCTGATCACCAAACTGCATGCCTGTTGATTGATTCCAAGTGCTGTACTTGTATACAGGACAGTACAGGTATTATGATGGTGTCGATCTACCCCGTCTCTTTCCTTATAGTGCACATGCTAATGTTAAAGACATTGTGTATATCAGTGGCTGTATCTGGTAAGGATGCAGGAGAAGACATTGTGGGACTCTCACAGGTGGTAGGATAAGTTGCAATGAGGCCATATATTCAAGAGTGTCCTCTACAGGTGCTTCTATGCTAATGGTTGTGAGTGTTTCCTCCACTTGTAGACTGGAAGACATCAGTACTATGTCATTAGATTGTGACACCTGTTTGTTGTGACTATCATCATCATCAGCCTTAGCAGATGAAGCCAGCCCTCTGGTGCCCTGCTATTGAAAAGCCAAACGTTTTTTATTTTGTTTCCAGCTTATTGGTAACCCCTGCTCTATTAATTGATGCCAATATTTTAGCTTTGTAGGTTTCATAGCCCAAAACCAGCTTTCTAAGTTTCCTCTTCTTTTCTCTTTTGAGGAACCTATGGGTAGGAGATGCTGGTTTCTCACACTCAAAGTTTAGATTTAAATATTTTAAGTACACCCTTTTTAATTTCTACATATGTCTTTCTCCCACCACATTAGCTCCACTAGATCTCTAGTCCTCACCTTGGGGTCCCTTTCCAAGATAATGTATTTCCACCTAGCTTGATATAATCTGTCTGGGTATCTATCATAAGAAAACAACTGTGTACCTAATTCATAAGTTAGACAGTCTGGAACTCCTAATCCTCTGATTTCCTTCGGTATTGTTCATTTGTTCTAAGCTACCTTTGCTTTCTTCCCTTGCTATAACAGTATCATCATTCATTTCACTATTTTTCTTATAGCTTGTGGCTAATGGCCACCAAAAAGCTTCTGCATAATGCAGACTGTGGGATAATACTTGGCAGAAGTGGACCTGTATATGATGGTCTTAATGTTGGTTTGGTCTCCTCTATTCCTGCAAGCTTCTTTGTACTGTCCCCTTTATCCTTTCTAATGTCCTCGGTAGCCCAAGAAGATTCCCTGGCATCATGCCGCCCAAAGTTAGTTCCCAGTGCCCCTGTCAAGCAAGGATACTGACGTGATCCTTGGGATGAACTTCCTATTGCCGATCCACTCATCAAGATTTCTCTTAAAGAGGGCCAGTGAAGTGCTCTGTTTGACATGAATGGGAAGTTTGTTCCAGAGTATGGGAAGTCTTTGGGTTAGGAATATCTTATCAGACCCATTATTGAGTACAATGCCCCCTTCAGCATGCACTTTGCCAAGCATATGTAGCAGCTAGAGAGACCACAGAGGTTCTTGACCAGGAAAATCCAGAATCTCAGACACCTGTCATGTACTGATAGGCTAAAATCCCTGTCCCTCTACTCAGCCTTGTACAGACTACTCATACGTGACCTTTGTCTGGCATACAAGGCCATCTCAGACCCAGCCTTGATGGAGTTGCTGTATATCCATAAGTCAAACTCCACTTGTGCAACCCACACACAAGGCCTCAACCTGGTCTGTGACATTAATAGAACTTGTTGGTGGGATAGATTTCTGTCTCAAAGACTCTCCCATGTATGGAATAGACTCCTTCTCCATGACAAGCATAGTACCTTTCTAGCCCTCTTTAGGAGGAACCTGGATGACTGGATGGGAAACAGAAAATACACCCCTGGGATCCCACCTGTGTCCCTGCTGGACAGGGGTAACAGGTGCTGACTTCGTGGGAACGTGGGCAAAATTCTTGGCTAGGGTTATAAGGGTCTCCGGGCCAATAGCCTAGTATCATCCTATGAACCTATGAATCAGCATAGGGAATATTAACTTTAATCTCATTGCCATTATAGTTATAAATAATTTGTAATCATGGTTTAAAACTGATATAGGGCAGTAAGGGGTCAGCTACCAAAGATCCTTCCCCATTTTGTGCATCAGTGAGATTACCTCACTCTTCTATGTGACAGAAATCAAAACTGTTGATAGTATCTGGTTAAATACAGCCTTCCAAATATCTACCATATTTTCCCCCATTACCTCCCCCAAAAGTGTATAAGCAAGGGGCAGGTGAAAAGGAAGAAACCAAAATTGAACATGGAAGGATTGAAGAACATTGCTGTAAGAAAAAAGAAGAGAAAGACAGATGTTGACTACATGGCTCAAGCTGTTTATTTACAAAACCAGCTGGATGAGAATCTAATACACACTGGAAACAGTGGGAGTAATAAGACTAATGGTGATGAAGATCTGTCCTTCATAACAGTTTATAGAGCAGATATTACTGTATTAGAAGCTGAAGATTCTTCAGAGCTCGCAAGCAAAGATATTCTTGTAATTGGAGATTCAATTATTAGAGGAACTGATACTTATATTTGCAGAGAAATAATAAACATTGAATAGTGTTTTGCTTGCCAGGAGCAAGAATACAAGATGTGAGACAAGCCTTGGAACACTTTAATGTAAGGAATTACAAATCTGTTTTAATTCATGCTGGTACAAGTGATCTCATCTGCAAGGCCTCTCTGATTGTTAGTAGGGAACTTATAGTGCTCTTAGATAGTATAGCTTGTACTGGGACGTATTTTTCACAAATCATATATAGAGGGGATAGTCAGAAACAAGAAATATAAGAAATGGAAGAGAGGTTGAGCTATAACTTTGCAAACTGAAATAATCTGGACAAACAAATTAAGCATAGTGTGAGACAAGATAAGAGAAATTTTGAAGAAAATGTATAGAAATATATTGAGCATTATGGGAAACTTTTTTATAGAGACATAAGATGTACAAGGAATAAAGACATAGAAACTGATAAACTGTGTGTAAATTATAAAATTTATTCTCAGACACAACAGATTATAGATATATTTACAAAATCTTATGCAAAACAGTTTGGCTTCACAAAGGGGGTGATAAGTTGCCCTAGTGACATCCAGGTAACCTCAGATACTGGGATCATTAGATTATATTAAAAAACAACTGCACAAACTGGATCCAAACAAAGCACAGGGAGGAGACAGAATTAATAATAATGACATGAGAACATTTCAGCAAGAACTTATAGTACCATTATATCTATTATTCACTATGTTATATAAATATGGGGAGATTCCTCAAAATTGGAGACGTGCTTATTAAACCTGTTTTTAATGGAGAGGGGAGTAGGACAAACCCAGAGTCACATAGACCATTACATCTACTTTCATGTTGTGGAAAAATAATGGAGAAGGTAATATTGGATAAGTTATTGTCAGAACTGGATAGGTTGGGACTTCAAACCATATATCAGCATGCATATGTTGAAAATAGATCTATTACCACCTGAAACATGATGTTCTATAACAATATAACAGCTATGAAAGAAAAAATTGTGCTGTGATGTAATTTATATAGATTTAACATCAGGACCTGACAGGATTATATACAAAACACTGATCAATAAATTAGAACTACTAAGTATCAATGTACTCTTGATAAGATGGATAGCTTGAAAATAGGACGTGACAAGAATCATGCAGCAATTGGACAGGTGAAATTCCTGGTTACAGTCAGGGTGTCCCACAGGGCTCTGTCCCAGCCCCTTATTTGTTTACATTGTATCTTTCAGACTTAATATTTTAATCTGAGATGTTCTACAGTCTATATGCAGATGACTTGAAATTGGGTAAACTGATTACATGTGTTACAGATAAGGCATATCAGCAAAAGAACGTGACTTCATTGACCATTTGGGCACAGGAGAATAATATGCAGATAAATACATCAAAAACTAAGTATATGAGATTTGGGAGACATAAATTGAAAAGTGAATATTTAATACAGCACACAGTGATTGAAACTGTAGACTCATTTAAGGACCTGGGTATATGGGTAGATCCAGCTTTGCATTTTTCTAATCATATCAACCAATTGGTTAAGGATAGTTATAGAACTATATGTTGTATAAAAATATTTATAAAGTCTAGGAAATCAGAAATGATGAAGACATTGCTTGTTAGTTTCATTAGACCCAAACTTGAGTATGGAATAACTATATGGCAACCTTATAAGAAAACAAGCATGAGTAAACTGGAAAGAGTACAGCAGAAATAGACCAAGGGCATCCATGGATGTGAAAATTTTAAGTTATTATGAAAGACTAAAATATCTGAACTTGTACAGTTTCTCTTACAGATATATAAGAGGAGATCTTATTCGGGTATATAGGGCATTTAGAGACAACTACCTCCGAGAATGTTTGTGGTTATCAAAAAGTACTAGTGAATCTTCAGACAACCTATGTAGAAGATTCTATAGGAATGAGATGTGTACTAATTGGTTTTCTGCAGAGCAGCTGATGCATGTTTCAGACTACCAAATTACATTAAAGAAAGCTTTAGTTTAGATATTTTTAAGAACAGCCTGGACACGTATTATGCCTGTGCTTGAAATATTTGTATGTATGTATGTATGTATGTATGTATGTATACTTCTAGTGCTTACAAGTAAGTACAATGCAGCAGTGCAGGATTTGAGTGCCCTGAAACTGCAGTTTTGTAAGGGGTATGCTGCAGCTAAATATAACTAAATCTAAAAGTACAAAGAGGATTATATGAAGAAAAAAAAAAAATATATATATATATATATATATATATATATATATATACACATATATATACACACATATAAATATAAGTATACACACGTAAATATATATATATATATATATATATATATATATATATATATATATATATATATATATAAATGTCAATCTTTCTATGTCGGCAAAACCGGTTCGGTTTTTCCCCTACTATATTCCTTAGTTCCTCATCAGTTGTAAGGATACACCAGTGGCTACTAATTATATCCATTAGGTCTTTATTATCGTTGGTATAATACATTGGTATTTTCAAGTGGGATCTAGTATCTTTCTGCAGGTGGGGGCAGTATACTTGGCCTGAATAATATGGGGCTGCTCTATTTTCCCTCAACTGGTTAATATTCTGTAGCCCTGCTTCAATTTCTAATTCTTTATATCCTCGTTTGAGGAGCCTATTTTTAAAAGTATTAATTTCTTGTTGATATCCTTTTTCTGTCGCATTTAACTGTGATAGTCTCATACTTTGTCCCTTGACAATGTTATTGAATATATATGAGGGGTGCATGCTACGTCGATGGAGGAGGGTATTTCTATAACATGTTTTCCTGTAAACTCCTGTATTAATGTAGGTATTCATAACCCTCTCTACAAAGACGTCTAAATATTCAATTCTAGTATCTGAATAATTAAAAGTAAATTTTAAATATGTAGTCATATTATTCATAGTTTCAATACGTCTTTCCAATTCTCCTGAATTTCCATCCCATACAAAAAAGACATCGTCGACGAAACATCGATAGAACTGAATACGTTCCCAATGCCATACATTCTGGAAGAGAGTAGGGGAAAAAACGAAGTTTCAATATAAGAACAAGTCCAATCTTAAAAGGCTATTGTGCTATTCAACAGCTAATATTAGCAATCAGGTTTATACTGACACTCATTGTTGTAGTAAATGTATTTTTTGTGTATACATTGAAACAGGAGACAGCTACATACATCCAGATACAGGACAATATTATAAGTTCCATGTATCTGCAGATTGTGGTACTGACCATGTGATATACTTAGCTGTTTGTCAAAAATGTCAATCTTTCTATGTCGGCAAAACCGACAGGAAATTTCAGACCAGAATTAGAGAACATCTCTATGCTATTAGAATAGGTTATGTCACCAATGCCTTGGCCAAACATAACAAAGCACAAGGACAGGAACATGTCTTTCGATTTATGGCCATAGATCATACCATCCCTATAGTGAGAGAGGGTAATATATGGAAAAGAAGGAAGTCAACTGGATCATGAGAATGAGGGCAGATAAAGGCAAAGGCCTGAATGAGAGAGCCTCAATTAAACCCGTCCTAAGAGCTAGATGTTTAACTATAAAGTAATCACATCACATAGGATATTTCATGAGGTTTACCTCCCTTTAACTGATATATATTTATGCTACAATAATTATTACTTCACCATTTGGGAGCAGTGTCAGATGGAAATGTATGTATATACATAGTTTCAAGTTCTCTAGTCTAACATTATTGTTTTACCAGCATTTAGCTATTGATTAGTTGCCTACCATCACATGCTTTCTTACATCATACACAGTGTTCAATATTTAGATCTGTAGGCTTTATAAACATTATTTGTAAGTTATGGTCATTAATTTTGATACGAACTCTACGTGGATATGTAGTAATGATTAATTATGTATTATTGCCCTGCTGTATGATTTTATAGTGTATTTACTGGGTATTCAAGCCGAATTACTTGCCTTTACACTACATTTACTATAAGGCAGTATATGAATTTAACAGGGACAGGTATACTGTTCGTATTTATAAATTTCAACCTGAAGGCATACATCATTATAAAGTTCATGCCGATATATTACACTCTGTGTTTAGACTGAAATATATAGAATATCATAACTAACATGCTTTCATACAATGTATATAAGCTCTCAATGAAAAGCAAACGGCATGAAGAAACAGATAGCAGGCCATATGTACATTTTTATACATTTTTATACAGACATATAAAATATCTTTTATAAGTATTCTGTGCACAGGTATAATAGTTAATATGATATAAAGACATCATAGAATTTGATTATTTCATGAATCAGGATAGTAGGGTAGTCAGCCCGTGATGTAGTAATAAGTTTATTTGTAGAAGTAGTTTATGTAGTTCTTGAATGTTTTACTTTTTTACTTTGAAAGTAAGGAAGTCACAGCATTGTTTTTAACTTGAGTGTTTCTTTAAAATGCTCAATTGTTTAATGGGTTTTAACATGTGATGATTATATAAAGAGATGATGATAAATTTTTGAATCTTAATGGTCTGATGAAGCTTATGTGAACGCGCTTACCTGATGTATATGAATTAAAACCAGAACTCATTTACATAGACAGAGTATTTCCTTTGTTTTATATACTGCCTGTACTGGAGTTGTTGCCAAGCTGTGGTTACCTCTTAGCTATTTTATTTGGACTTTTTTGTATCATACTGCTCGTGAGCCAAAAGTTATTTATTTCATTGGGAGCGTTCTTATACCTTGATACTTTTAAGCAGTAATAAGTGAGTTTAAGCCTGTTTGCATGGGGGTAAACAAAGTACACACAGGTTAAGCAATTTTGAAGCTAACTCTCTGTAAGCATATTTAACCGGAAGTGCATTGCTTACCGTCATGCAAACCCATGTAAACCTGCTTACAGCTGCTTAAAAGTGCCTTAATCATTCTGTATCCAACAGCCCCTGTTCTGCCCAGCAAATAAACAAGTCTTGCAGGTCTTGAACCCAGGACCCTGTACACTATAGCCACAGCAGTTAACCAGTAAGCCATCACAGCTGTACATAAAACTGAGGTATACCCAAACAAATCCTCACTATAGCAAAATCACAATTTGCATGTGAAAGGAATCTATAAACAGTTTTATGTTGTATAACCTACTATATAACATAAATATGTGATCTGGAGTACTGCATTAAGTCCAGATGTGAGGTGTCATTGTAATAAAGTGGTGAAATCCCCCAACAAACACAAGTACCCCATACAGTGCATGTACACATGAATCACAGATACCAAACAAATATATGTCATGTAATGAATGATAAATCAGTGCCAAACAGCAAATAGTGTGCAAATTTAAAAATAAGCAACGCTAAGCATTACACACCTGTGTTTACTAGGTGTAAGCAATGCGTAGCTCAGCTAAATTGATTTGCCTATTGGTATACCCCTTTAAGCACTGCCAACCTTAGGTAAGCAGATTTGCTCATAGCTTAGTGTTTTCAAAACCATCCAATCACAGCAAAGTGTGGGAAATCGGCCCTATTTAAACCCTATAGGTGGGAATACATCTCATAACTGGTTGCAGCTTCCTCCTGTAGGCACTATGGCTGGTGTCGGAAAAGGATCATGCTTCTGAGTACAGCACTGGGGCATCCAGGAGTCCAAAGTTATGTCAAAACTCCTCATAAAAGACCATGAAGAGAGAGACTGCTGCAGGCCCAGCACCAGGGTTCCCAATATAAAGCAGAAGCCTGGGACCATCTTGCCAATGACCTCACCAGTGCCACTGGCATCCCTCAAACTGGTGAGCAGGTCAGGCATCACTATACCAACCTGAAACAGAGGAAGAGGGAGCTCTTGGATCAGTGGATCCAAGAAGCTAGGCAGAGGGGTGATGTCCCAGCAGTGTGTAAGTATCATTCTACTACCTGTTTAATAATTGCCAGCTCATGTATATTATGGATAGGTATGGCTAAATATTCCTCTTATGTCTTTGATAGAGGCAGCAGAGCAGGCTGTGAATCAAGAAGCCCATACCTGTAGGCTGCAGAGGCTGCATCACTGGGCAGGTTAGTAATAATCTTGAATGTACTGTCATAAGAAATAAATCTAAAAGTAGTAGAAAGTTAATTGCCAGTATAAAACCTGTATCGTGTATGAGATGTACTGAATAAACCAGACAATATGGCAGGAAGAGTCTCATATATGTTGTATGTAAATAAAAGGGTAACAGCATGGCAATAAAGGTCCAACTCCTGGACTGCTTCTGTTTACTCTGGTATCATATGGTAATGTAGTGTTGCATTCTCTTAAATAAAATGTGTAGGAATGTCTGTTTATGACTGTTGTAATCACAAGGTCATATTGTACAACTGAGAGAGACTTAGATAACAGTGAAAAGATAGACAACATAATCCAAATAGCACACTCAACTGAGACATAAACTGTTGTATTTTTAGCACACACAGCCATGGTTCGAATCCTGGGAGTGGTAGTAAGCTGTATGCAGACTCATACCCCTCAACTGTACAGATATTGTCAGAAAGTTCAGATAATTGGCTTAATTTTCCTGCCTGTCACCCTGTCCCCCTGGTAAATCAGTGGGATGATCCCAGAAGTTTAGGCAGCAAATAATGACATACAACTGATTGTCAAACATCATAACTGTCAGAAATATATCTATAAGAACAAACCTGTCACTCTAGCAACTCACCAAAATGTTATGAGAGTAATATGCAAAGTATGTCCCATCTCTACCCCCATGTTGTGAAGCTATGACCAGAGAGTGTGCAGTAACAGAGTGAGACGTATGTGCATAATAATAATGTGGAATCTGGCAATATGTGTGGCAACATTCAGGTAGTGTTAACAAACACTCCCTCCACAGGTCTGTCAGATAACAAAACTGTGCCTAGAAATAAAATATTGAAATCCTGGACTGGTACTGTTTGTTGTAATTACAAGATCAGATCGTGAAACCAATGGAGACTATAGACAGAGATCAGATAAGAGAACACATATATATAGCACACTCAACTGTAATGTACACTGTTTTATTTTTAGCAGACACAGCCATGGTTCAAATCATGGGAGTAGTAGTAAGCTGTATGCACAATCATACCCCTCAACTGTTTAGATTTGTCCAGAATGTCCAGATAATTGGCCTATATCCGCTGCCTGTTACCCTGTCCCCCTGGCAAATCAGTGTGATGATCTCTGACATTTAGGCAGCATTTAATGACATATAACTGACTGTCAGACCAGTAAATATTCAGAAAATGTATATGAAAACAAACCTGTCATTGTAGCAACTCACCAAAGGTTTATGATGGCAATAGTCAAAATATGTCCCAGTTTCACCTGCATGTTGTCAAGACTTGCCCAGAGTGTATGCAATATGAGATTGAGAGATATGTGCATAACATCAACCTGGAATCTGGGAATATGTGTCAAGTAGTGTTAACAAACAATACCTCCACAGGTATAACACGTAAGAGGTGTATACTGCAGGTAAAACACAGTTCATGTATATAGTTGTCTACAAACATACCACTGTCCAAACTAAGGTATAGGGTAGTGTAATAATACCTGTAAGGTACAGATTACAGCACTGACTAAGAAAGTATTGAGAACTACAGGGATATACAAGTTGTTAATTGACATCTTTCTCTCCCCCCACCACATCTGCAACAATAATCTAAATACACACCTCAATGGGTATGTGTACAATTAAATCTACTGTTGGGACATATTCCTATTTAATAAATATTGAAATTTGTTTCTATGCATGTGCCATGTTGAAATACTCCCACACTGGTGGCATGCTGCCATCAGTGTACCTGCATGCTGTTGTAATGGCCACTGTGGTTCCATATATGCATGTGTTCTTTTTGCTATGCTATGTTTTGGGTTAATGGGAATATCTATGCATGCTGTTATACCTAATCCTGGAATGTGTTGACTATTACTAACCCACAATATGTTTTAAAATTGAAACACCATAACACATTTGGAAAGGCCGGTCCCAGCAGACCCACCTCTCCCTCCTCATCTGTCCATGGCACCGAGCACCAGCATGTCTGGGGCCCACCCCAGGACCTTCTCGTCCACTGGTCCTGCACCACCTTCAGGTGGAACCATCTCAGGAGATGGGGCTCACCCGCCCGGGAGTGGGAGCGGAGAGGAAACTGTCACCCATCTACAGGTCCGGGGTCTGGTGCATAGCGAGCTCCTCAGGAAGTTTGGCGAACAGCTATGCCAGCTTGAGGGCCATGTGGCACATCTAGAGGGTCAGCCTGCCCCTCCTACCCAGTCCCCAGCACAGCCACCTTTGGGGCCATGAAGGTGCAGTGATGACTGCCCATGGGTGGAGACCTCAGTCCCACTGTTTCCATTTGAGGGCTCATGGGCTTCCGACTTCCAAACATCCCTCCCCATCCAAGGTGTTTACCTCCCACATGTGTCATATACCGCCCCTGTATGCTGTCTTGTCTGTCTTGTCTGTCATCCTACCCAACCTACCTCTCCAATTATACCTACCATCCCTTCCCAACATCCCACTCTCACCTTAAAAAAAGGGCAATCTGTTCCCAACAAAACCTTGCCCCATACATAGCTGTCCATTTCGCACACATGTCCACTGGATACGTAATCTAGTCTGGTTGGCTTCACAACATATTATTCTTGTTCTCACCCCTCTATCAGGGGTGTGAGTGTCCAAATTTACCTCCAAATCAGTGTATATGCACAGATGTTGCTGTAGAAGAAATGGGCAGCTATGGACTTTCCCTACACCTGTCCTGCAGATCCCCAGCTATTTTCCCTACTATCTTTCCCTCTTTGTGCCCCTTTTTCACTACTTTTCTATCAACCCATTTTCTTTTCTTTTAAAGAAATTAAGGTGGGGGTAAGTGGAAGTAAGCACTTTTAAGCTGCAGTAAGTGAGTTTAATCCTGTTGGCGCAGGGGTAAGCAATGCCTACACAGGATAAGCATTTTAGAGGCTAATTGAGTGTAAAAATATTTAACCAGAAGTTAGCATTGCTTACCATCACGCAAACCCACACAAACCCACTTACAACTGCTTAAAAGTGCCTTAATCACTCTGTATCTAACAGCCCTTGTTCTGCCCAACAACAAAATAATCAGCCTTGCAAGTCTCAAACCCAGGATCCTGCACACCATAGACAAAGTGATTACTACTAAGCCATGTCAGATATGCATAACTCTGATGTTTTCACAAACATATCATCCAGCACAGTCATTCAACAGTACAGGAAATGTATTTATATATGTAGATGTGTGTGTGTGTGTGTGTGTGTGTGTGTGTGTGTGTGTGTGTGTGTGTGTGTGTGTGTGTGTGTGTGTGTATAGATCTATAGATATATATGTCTGTATATATATATATATATATATATATATATATATATATATATATATATATATATAGAACACAACAAATACATATATGACCAAAGACACCGTTAATGGGGATGACGGGGCCCAATCTAAGTACCTCTTGTAATTAGTGATAGCATCCCCTCCCCCACAACCAAACAGATCTGCCTTGCAACACATTACCAACACTTGCATGTCCCATACCCAGGACCCTACACAACATAGCCACAAAACGTTAACAGTAATCCATCCCACCTGTACGATTTCAGGATGGTATCAATAACATATCATGCAGTACAGTCTGGCTACCATAGGGAATGTACAATGTGGAAGCAATAAACATTCCAGTGATACACACACACACACACACACACACACACACACACACACACACACACACACACACACACACACACACACACACACACACACACACACACACATATATGCAGATACATATATTACTACGTATAGATATGTATAGGAAGATACATATTTAGAGGGTGCACAGCATATTGAACAGCCAGTATTCCTACAGTTGCCACCTTTTAAAATGGACAGTGTATGATTCTCTCATAGAAATGACAATTATTGCATGTCTTTCCAACTGCTGCAGGTGTCGGTTCTGACATGGCACCAGCAACTCTAACCCTGTGGGTTCTGTTTTTGTATCTTTGGACTAATTCTGAGCATATCTGGGAGTTTCCACCCAGGTTTCTAACATAGCTATGAAACATATACCCACAGAGAAGTCAAAGGATATGGCACCACATACAGGTTTGCATACATAAGAAATGTTTATTTGTGTACTATTACAGTTGTATATGCCATGTCATATAACTGTTAGGTGTTTGAAATACATACTAACTGAGTAATGCAACTCTCAAGCAAATCATTTTATACAGTAATCCGAAAGCATAACATATGTTGCTGTCCAGGCCAATGCCTTCAAGTAGTACAACAGTAAAGAAACACTGGGCCAGAAGATAACAATCAATCAACAGTAAGTAATGCAGATGTTCAGCAGCCCCCAATTATACTCTGTATTCAGCCTCTAGTGGGAAAAGAATTAATTTGTCACAATGAAGATGTATTTGTTACATAACAATGCTTAACTTAAAACATCCCTATCACACTGTCAAACAGAACAGTCTGTATGACAGTAAGCACTAGGCCACCAATGTTCCCAAGGTGAAATGTATGAAAATGTACAGCCATATACCTTAAGGTGTCTTGCTACTGATATCCCTCACATGTTGTAACAGCCTACTGACCTCTTGTCTGCACAAGGGCACACACATTTTGTCCAGCTGTAGCCAACATATATATGGACCCTACCCCACAATATGTGTGGGGACCACAACATCACCGGAATGATGGCAGGAATGGTAGCACAACATAATCATAGGCCATTACTTAACCTCTTACTGCATGACATATGGACAAAGCCTGGTATATATGACGGACACGTAAGTTTCAGAGCCCACCACTTGCAGGACAGTCATGTTAACATGTAATGTAGCCTGCACAAATGCCATAGGTGTGTAGTAGGCTTGTCTCTGTATACACCCCCTAATGTCAGGCTGTGTCCACATGTGACACCTGTCTGTGTTGTAGCAAGGCAGAACAGTGCAGCTGTGCAGGAAGGAGAGTTAGAGAGTGTGGACCCGATGTTTGAATGCACCCTATATATATATATGTATATCTATATATACAGATATATGTCTACAGATACACACACACACACACACACACACACACACACACACATATATATATATATATATATATATATATATACGTGTATGTCTACATATATGCAAACACACACACACACACACACACACACACACACACATATTTATATAATTACATGTCCCCTACTGTTGAATGACAGTGCTGCATGATATGTGTGAGGGAACATCACACATATCAATACACATATATATACAGCAGTAAGTGGGTGCAAAATGGACAGTTATGTCGGGTGTGAACTCCATGTTGGGAACACATTGCCCTTGTTTGTGAAGGTGAGATTGGTATTTTGGGGAAGGATAGTAGGTATATTTGGGGAAGTAGGTTGGGTTGGAAGACAGACAAGACAACATACAGGGACAGTATATGACACATGTGGGGGGTAAACACCTTGGATGGGGAGTGTTGTCTGGGATGTGGAAGCCCATGAGCCCCCATATGGAAACAATGGGACCAAGGTCCCCACCCATGGGCAGTCACAACATCATCTTCATGGCCCTGAAGGTGCCTGGGCTGGAGGCTGAGCAGGAGGAGCATGCAGACCCTGTGATTGTGTACTTAGGGCCTCATGGTGCTGTAGCACATCCCCCAAGTCTCTGTGGAGCTCCCTATGCACCAGACCCTGGACCTGACAAGATCCTGTCTGTGTGTGCTCCCGGGTGGGGGCAAACACCATCCCCTGAGGTGGTTCTACCTGAAGGTAGTGCAGGACCAGTAGATGAGGAGGTCCCAGATATGATGTGGCCTGGTAACATGGCCAGATGAGGTGGGAGAGGTGGTTCTGTTGGCAACTGTTTCCTAAACATGCTATTGTGTCACTGTTATAGAACATATGTGGGTAGTAATAGTCCACACATTACGGGATTATGTCTAACAGCATGCATAGATATCCACATTAACACAAAACAACAGATGTGCAGTAGTCACACAGCAAACAGAACACATGCATATATGGAACCATAGCGGCCCTTACAATGGCATGCAGGTGAAATTGTTCATAACAGGCCACCAATGATAGTATTTCAAAATGGAATATGACTACAAACAAATAGCACAAATTGTTGTACAATACGATATATGTCCCAACGGTAGGTCTTCTATAGACATTCCCATTAAGTTGTGTGATCAGATTGTTGTTGCAGTTATGGTGGGGAGAGACAGAGATGTGTATTAACAACTATGATATCCTTGCAGTATGAGGTCCTCAGACCTGTTTCCCTCTTTGTGTCTTTCAGGCAATATGTCCAGGGAGAGACTGCCTATGTACACAGTGGAAGAGAATGATGTCATCATCATATACCTGGTGCAGCACTACAACACCCTGTTCAGGCATACAGCCCATGAACTGCAGGAGAGGACCACCCTGTGGAATGATCTTGTCCATAGGGTAAATGATGTTGGCCTGCATAACCGCAGTTATGAGCAGGTCCGACATCGATGCACTGATCTACTCTGCCATGCCCGTCAGCATGCTGCTGCGATTAGGGGGGACCAACGTGCAATGGGGGGTCATGTCATCCAGCCCCCCGACACATGTTGAAGAGCTCCTCACCAGCCTTGGGGCACCTGCCCACCTGCAAACACAACACCTGGCAGAGAGCACAGTGGAGGTGAGTGCTACCCACACAATGGGAGAGGAGCATGCAGGTAAGGCCACAGGGCACATCAGTAGACCACTGTTGTGTATCCATCCACATCTGTAGAGTTAGATCATGCATATGTGAGATTAAATATATATAGTCTGTTGCTGCATTGTAGTAATAAACAGATGTGCATAATCTGTAGTATTGAGGGTTTGTACTGCTGATGTAGTGTAATGCTGCACCCACCCTGTACCAATGCCACAGGTGTGGCTACTGACGTCACATCTCTCACACAATTATGTAGGTCCCTCTGTTATACCTCCAGGACAGCAGCCCGTAGCTGGTGAGTATGGTGTTTGTTCAGGTTTGCCAATGCACCGGTCATGTTATGGCCATTGTATATTCCATGCACACATTTAACACACTTACCCATAATGCATGCTGTATTTGTTCACGTATTGTTGCTGTTAACTGCACTGCATCACAGTGGTCACCATGATGGTGTATCTGAAGGGTATGTAAGACACTTGCAATATAATGAACAACCTGTCATTGGAAGATGTGTGCACATAGATGAACATAATGGTGGGACATATGGCCTACAGTAGGGGCATGTCTGAAACATCACCCTTATAAGTGCTACAACAGTGTATATACCACCATTACAATGGCAACAGTTACAGATCTACACTATGGCATATCACAATACTGCATTCCACAACCCTTACAACCTGCAATGCGGTCCTAACATGAACAATGAATGTGTAATATGGACTCCTATGTTAGGACAGCAAATATGGGAAATATATACCTTCACAAACACTGGAAGCATATGTGTGCATACACTCCAGATAACATATTGTGGAAGCAGCTTTTGAGGTACTGACAGCATGCATTCTTCATGAGTATGGACCTTACAGCAAGTATAGGTCCTCAATGTCACACCAATAAATGGTCTGCTGTCCAAGACATTTGGCCATCAAATGTGCCCACTTACCTGCAGCAGAGGCAGCCATGACTTGCACTCATCTTACAAGCCATGGAATGGATCCCATACCCAACAGGTAGCACCCAGGAGTTGGACCTGTAGCCTTACCTCACCATCGGATATACCATGTCATACAGTGCAGACAGTCATGTATGTGGTGAGGATGTATGGGACAGGATTAATGTAGGAAAATAAACAGATGGCCATCCAAGACAGATGACGACACATGTTGCAAACTGGTCATGCAGGCTGCCTAGTAATATGCCACAACACTGAGGGAGTTGCAGGAATGTCTAGCAAGTACTGGCTGTGCAGTACCCATGTCAGCAATTGCCTAGACTCTGCATAAGTCTGACCCATGGGTTAGGGTAATCAGATAGGACAGTTGTACCACAGGAAACATCAGCCAGACCTCTCTACAGGTAGCATATGCATAACAGCAAAGGTCCTCAAAAGGCATGCATTGCAATGTGTGCTGGTGTACCAAGACAACGTTGGAAACCTACAGACAGTATCAATTAAGATACATGTGCTGCACAACCAACACCACACCCCACCTCAGGCCCACCATCCCCATTTTTACTTTGCCAGTGCCAGTGTACACCTGTATGTTTGCCATTCATTAGCAGGGACTAGGCTGGTACACATGGTGTTCAGTGTTTGGGACACTGCAAAATGACACATGTGTAGCCCATAGTTGTCAAGCATCTACAAAAAGGCTGAGGGTGGGGAGGGTGTGTCATAATGAAACACAACAGTGCACTGAAGCAGAGATCCAAAGGATGCTACAGATGGCTGTATCTGCACACAGTCAAGGTCAGGAACTGTGGCAGACATAACCCTGATTCCACAGCAATAGTGACGGCACTGTGTGACCTCCAAGGGATGTGCACATGAATTGACCTTGCAATCATGCAGAGCTGGGGGACATTTGTAGGGCAGAGTGCCCAAATACTGGCAAATGCAGATGGCCCATGCTAGTATACCACTACCAGGGATAGTGACTGCTGCAGTACACATAGCAGTAGGTGCAACAAACCATCATGATAAGGGCATGCACACAAATTGTATGCATCTCAATCAGCATCTGCACAACTAACACATTTGTTTGACACTGCATTTTATTGCACAGGTCATATGTCACATATAGGTCCATGTGATGTTAACATATGCTGTAATGTGGCCCCATGGCATATCAAGGAAGAGAGCACCATATCAATAAGGGTGTGTACACTCCCCATAGCCATGGTAAGGTTTTTAGGTTGTCAGTGTAATTGTATTTTATTGTCCATACATGCACCGCTAATGATGAGATCTGTAAATCAGACATCAGGCATTCACAAATAACATCTGTCCACATATCATTCCAGGTATGTGTTGAACAAACACATATGGGCTGTGAGCAGCAGAGCAAACATAACTGATGCACATATACACATTCAGCAATGGTGTGTACACCTGTGAGGTATGGTGCACAGTACATGCCAGGGTGCCGAACAGGTGCACAGCAATACTGTGTACATAGGTGCAGTGTGTTCCAGGGGAAGTGGCATCACATACTTACACAACCCATGTGTCACAGAGATGTATAATGTTTCTAGCAGGGATTGACTATAGCTGCACTGCATGCTGTTGAGTGCCATATGTCATGCATGTTGACAGATGGGTAATGAGAGGACTGTGTGTAATATCTTTGGGCAACCTCACCTGTGTGTGTGTGTGTGTGTGTGTGTGTGTGTGTGTGTGTGTGTGTGTGTGTGTGTGTGTGTGTGTGTGTGTGTGTGGGGTTAATTTGTCTGTAAGTGCTATCTAGTGGAGTGGAGGAGGATTGTTGTATGTAGAATGCGTGTGTGTATGTGTGTGTGTCCATGTATGCACGTGTGAGTGTTGGGTTGTTCATACCTCTCAACTTCCCTTTGAAATCATGCAGTACATGGACATGGACAGACACATGAGACACCAGGAATACTTTACTGACAAGTAATGTCAGGACAGCTGATAGTATAATAACCTCTTCAGCATGAAACATGCATTGGGAGGGAAAACTAGACACCAGGGACACTGTTTTAATTGCAATCAGCAGAAAGGTGAAAGAATACCCACATATGCAGCACTACAGATGCATTGGGGAATTACTAGACAACACCAAAGAGTGTTTCCAAATATTACTGTGTTGTTGTTGTTGTCTTTCGCCTTTTCCCGGTTAGGCGCCGCCACAGTGGAACTCCAGTCCGCTAATGATTGGCAGTAGATTTTGACAAATGCCTAGGTGCCAGCTCGACGTTCAACCTTCAACGAAGGCACGCCCATTTACACATGTCTTTCGAATGCCCACCCAACCATGGGGAGGACATGCAGACTCCACACAGAAGGCACTCCATTTCCAAATATTACTATAGTCCACATAAAAAGTTAATAGAGCAACAGTGCTTACATCTACTGAACAATAGTTACGTATGACACTCCAGTGCGTGACATTATTGAGTGACTGTAGTAGCCCATAACATATGAGAGCCATGTTCAAGATGTCTGGACAAAACCAAGGTGAACACTGGATGACATCAGGGAGTCTTTGAAAAAACAACTCCAATCAAGTCAAAGAGGTAATGGAGTAACAGGTCATGTTTTGTGATCACTTTTCTAAGCAATTCGAAGAATGATACGTTAATGATTTGTATTATTGACTGTAATTATTCAAGACTGATGCAGGATGGGGAACTTAAGAGATAAAACTAGGGACATTCTGTAAACTCAGGGACAGGTAAGTAGTATGGTGGAATGTCAGGGTGTGTGTGTGTGTGTGTGTGTGTGTGTGTGTGTGTGTGTGTGTGTGTGTGTGTGTGTGTGTGTGTGTGTGTGTGTGTACTGTTAAGCAATGACATACAGGTCTTAAACTGCATTTCTTGTTTTCCCCTCACAGGTGGCGAGGTGGGTCAGGGTCCCTCCTGCAGGCAATCTGATATTGGTATCCATACAGACACTGAAAATGATGACTGATAGGTGTGTTGAGGCACAGACAGGGCTGTCAGGGGCTGAAGCTGTGCCATCGTTTAACATCCCACTGTTATCTACCCTATCCCTGCACACAGTCACAATGCCTATACATACTCCATCACCAGTGGCCATAGCTGAGGGACATTTGGTGGTTGGTGGCATGGGATAGGACAATGTGGTATCTATGGCACTTTTGTCTGGACACAGCAGCCATAGCTGGATGTCTGGCAGGGTACCACATAGGCAGATGTACAGGGGAGCTCATTGGAGGGCTGCTGGTCATCATGCTCCTGGCAGAAGTGTCACATCTGGTACCACCAGACGCATGTTTCAGGCCACCATGGAGGTGCAGGCATGTATGGAATGGTACACCAGACAGGCTTTGAGGCTGCAGAGGTCTACTCATTCAGCTGTTACTGACAACATCCGTGATCTTGCAGATGCCCTCTGTTATTTTTCAGAGGTCATCGATAGACGGTTGGGTGAGATGGTGGGAATCCTTGACCGTGGAATGTCCATGCTGGAGCATATGGTAGGAGTGGTGTGATGGTCACTGGGACATAGACCAGCAACACCAACAGCTGGAGGTGGATGTGGATGTGCCAGAACTAAGAATCACTCTCATAGTAGCAGTACCAGCCCCAGCAATGCAGAGGGAGGTGCTGTCCACACCACAGCAGGCCACGTGCATGTGGTCCTGGCCAGTCCCCAGAGGGACCTGGATCCAGCAGACATATGTCATCAGGGGAGAGTACCGTATCGTGGCTTGTACCTGGTGGTGCCCATGGAACCCCTGACAGGCATAGTTCTCATGTCCGTGGCCGGAGACGGTGAACTGCACACCCTGCTAGGTATGGTCTGCAGCTGTCCAACAAACACCTGTATAAGGCAGCCACATGGCAGAACTGTGTGCATGCATACTCACACACAATACAAACACAGCTAGGGCAACGCCATACCTACACACACCACATCACCATGGCCAAATTAATAATTAAACCCTTCTCAGTCACACACATGGTGTCAAACATATGGGCCAGCCTAGGTCTCTGACAAACCAACACACCCTGTGCATATGATGATAGCTGTGCCACATCCCTGTCATCCATAACATTGATGCAGGGACAGACTAATATGATTCTGATGCACATGGTGACTGTACTATGGTGTACCAATGTAATGTTGTGTAACATGTCAGTAGTAAAGTTTAATGCTTACATGTCAGGAAGCATAGCTGTCCAACCATGATGCATTATAGCTGTTATTAACACTGAGTGATTGTGGTCTCCATAATATATTCTGTTTGTGTTGTAGGTGTCCATGTGTCAGCAGGAGGATGGTCTGCTGTTGTATCCTACAAGGGGTATGGCACTGTGGTGACACCTTGGCTGTGCCATATCCTGGGTACAGGTGAACACATGTCACAAGTCTGTATAACTGTTACTGCATCTGCCACATGGCTGATAGGTCTGGGGTGGTGTATACAGGTGAGTGCATGGTGGCCGCTGTCAGCAGCCCTTCTACAGTGGACAATGGTAAGTGTACTGGGTGATACACACCACATGTTTGTGTATAACACACACAGAAGCTTTGGTGTTGATGCAATACACAGAGAATACTGTACAAATTGATGTATATACCATAGACACATTGTAGTCTATGTAATTCCACCAAGACATAATAGACACAACAACACATTGGGAAATAAGCAGTCTGCTAGTTTAATGTAATTGATGATGGTATTGGCAGGGTATATGTCTCCTTCCCCAATGTAGTGCAATCCTCAACTCAGTAAACATAGGTGTGCTGGTGTGGGTGGCACAGACCTACCCTTTGGAGGGTGAGAGGTGCTGTAGAACCGCAGATAGTGTGATAGACAACTATTTAACCTGTTAACATTAATTGTACAGTATTACGGCCAGCTAAGCGGGGGGGGGGGTACACTCAACAGTAACTGCAATGATGGTGGCTGTGTCCACAAGAGCTACACCCAGCTATATATACCAACCCCAGTATCATTGCACACCTATACAATGGGGAAGTGGGCATTTACACATCTACCACTAGTTGTGATGGAATGAATTTCCACAGGATGATACCTGTGTAATGTTAGCATATGCCAGGCAGTTCTCGGACAGATGACCTCCTGGGACATGTATATTCTGCAAATGGAAGTAGATTCCTTCACATATACACACACTCTTACTTGGCAACACTGGGACTAGAACCCCTAACTAGATATGTAGTGCTACTGATGTGTGTGGCCTTAATTGCGCGCACCACACAGCTTTTAGGATGAGGTGTGTTCCAGGCTACATGTTCCGCGAAGAACATCATCAGGCCTGTACAGTATAGTAATGGGGGATGTACTGGTTGTTTATGGACAATACATACTGTGACATGCTGTCATATACACATTGACAAACACATAACAGTCAGACACACATCTGAGAGACCTGGGCTTATCAGTGCTAACTACCTTGTCAGTGTGCCCATTTTGCTATAGATAAGTTGCACACAGCACATGCATAACTGGGCTGGATAGTGTTATCAGTTACCTGTATGGTTGATGATGACAGTGGTCCCCATACAGTTGAACATAGGACATGTACCGGGGGTACCATGGTGTAAAGATAGTATACCCAGCACCCACACCTCACAGTGGATATTGTACACACTGAAACCCATGATAACATTTTGACATACCCACCATCACACATTGACCAGGACTGCAATACAACCCCTTGTCTATCTCAAGAGTGCTACTACGGGGATATGCATCTAATGCACATGCCACAGGCATAGTAGGGTGATGCATTGTCATGGCTGTCCTATGGTTAGCAACATCACTATCCCTAATACTGTGAGGCAAGGTGTATTGTATTAGGAGAATGTGGCCTCAGAATTCTCTTCCCTACAAATATGCACACATACACAAACTTGCTAGAACTCAGTGGGTATTGCATGCCTATCAACCCATTTGTATAACAGTGTTGTACAGTGTTGTGCTGGTACTGCAAGCCCCAAGTAGCCCTTAGGGAGAAGAGTGTGACACGGTACATGTAATGTCCAGTACAGCAGCAGTCACAGATAACTATGGCAATGGGGGGTGCAGTGGGTGTGAAGGGGCTCAGGGTATTCTCAACTACAGGTCTACAAACACACAGACATTGATAAATGCACACATACACATTTGTCAATACTGGGGTCCATCAGTTCAGAAGTTTACAGGTGTGTACCAGGCTATTGTCCATGGAGAGATGGGAAGTGCAGAGGATGTGTGTACACTGGTATCATGCCACCTGCCATTTGCCAGCAGGCCATCTATCAACAGATACCACAGGGGTGATCCTCAGGGTGAGAGTTACATGTGTCAGCCAATCATCTGGTTGCCTCTTGCAGAGGGCCAGTGATGTGCTCCAGTCGACATGCATGCAACATGTATTACATAACATGGCCAGTGTCTGCTTTAGAGACCTGTACCCAAGCATGTCCTGTTGACTGTGGTAGTGTAGTTGGGGTATCCATGGCATGTGGTGTGTACAGGGTGTAGATTCCTAGCTGTGGCATTCATAACACAGCTGGGCAGACATGGCAGTGTCAGTCAAGCATAGATTGCCTGAAAGTAGTCAAGATGGATACTTGATATCTGCACATCTGTACAGAGGACAGACATCAGCTAGCCAACTAGCTATGCATTAGGATGAATGTGTTGACTGATAGATGTCTGACACTGATAGGTATGTCATTACTACATGATGGCAGCCCTCACTGACATGTCCTATACACACAGTAGTCTACAGTTATTTTCCACATGTCAGACCATTATCTAGTAGGAAATATTTAATGAGACACAGCTCACACACCAGGAGCATGACAGTGAGGACTCAGAGTCCATCTATGCATGCAGGGTGTTTGGTTCCAGTACTACATTCTGAAATCCACTCTTACATGGAAAAGCACTGTCGACAGTAGTAACGTAATGATACACTACATGCCAGTGTGACTGCATATAACCTGGGATACTACCCATGTATGTAACACATTCAAATGGAAAAGAGTGTTGTACAAGCCATATGTACTCAGGTGTCCCAGACAGTAGACTCACACCCCTTGCTACTGTAATGACAGCACATATATGCATGTTATGTACATGGCATTAAATACACTTATTAAAGATGTCATTACCCTGCTGTTTTATCAGACTGGAATGTGAGCACTGGTTACCAGTTCTGAGCCATGCTTAGCAGGTTTCAGCATTCCTGCAATATAAATGCTAAACACATTTGCACACTGGTAAGCAAAGCCTACACGGTGTAAGTGCCTGTATGTTTAACCATACATTAGCAGTGCTTACTGTCACACAAACCCATTTAAAGCTGCTCAAAACTGCCTTTACCACTCTGTATCCAACAGCCCTTGTTCTACCCAGCAACAAAATAAACAACCCTTGCAGGTCTTGAACCCAGGACCCTGTACACTATAGTCACAGCAGTTAACCACTAAGCCAGCCCAGCTGTGAAGACAGTTGTTTTTCTAATATATATGTCAGTACAAATACTGAATAGTATTGAACAACTGCTATGACTTCTACAATGGCGTAGTACTTGTTAGTGATATTACTGTTGAATCACGAATGTTGTTATATCTAAATATACATATATCAGATAAATACAGTGTGATACATCTGGGAAGGTATAAACAACAGTAATGTTTAGGTTCATAGGTTCATAGGTTGGTACTAGGTTATTGGCCCTAGGGCCTATACAAGCCCAGCCATAACAATTCCCTGGATATTTCTTCCCACAATATTTACTTCCCTGAATCCCTGTCTAGCAGGGTGACTGACATGATCCCCAGGGTGAATTTCCTATCTCCCATCCAATCGACAAGGTTCCTTTTGAAGAGGAGGCACTCTGCTTGACATGTATGGGCAGTCTATTCCAGAGTCTGGGGAGTCTCTGGGTCAGGAACCTATCCCTACATCATGTTTTGTTCATTGTGATGACAAGGTTTAGATCCCTAGAGCGTATGGCTCTGAGGTATTGGGATTTCTTTAAGTGGAGCATGTCCAACAGCTCAGGGTTTGACATGACCTTGTATGTTAAGCAGAGATCGCCTCTGAGTAGACGATATGCCACAGAGTATAGCTGGAGATTTTTTAGATGGTCAGCATAGGACATCTGCTTTAGGCCTTTGATTCTTTTAGTGAGATATTTTTTCAGCCTTTCCAGCTGTTGTAGATGTCTTGTGAGGTACATATCAAATGGGGCATTGTACTCTATAATGGGTCTAATGAGGGATGAGTACAGTGGGGCAATGACCTCCTTTTTTCTAGATATAAAGCCCTTAGTGATGAGGTGTGACGCATAGATGGATTTCCTGACTGTTGTGGCAATGTGGTTATCGAAGTGAGACTACTGTCCACCTGTGTCCCTAAGTCTCTCATCACACTTTCAGTTTTTAGTGTACTGTCACCTATGTGGTAATTCATGGGTACATGGTTTTTCCCAGAGGGGATAACTATACATTTCTTGGCATTAAGCTTGAGCCCATGGCTCTGGCACCAAGCATCTGTTTCTGTAAGGCCCTTTTGTAGAATAGACACATCATTTGGGGATTTAATAATGGCAACCAGTTTGCAGTCATCTGCAAACTTTGTTAGCCAGAGACCCTTAGTGTTGGCCTGTACTTCAGAGAAGTAGATGCCAAACAAAAGTGGTCCCAGGATTAAACCCTGAGGTACTCCACTTATCACTTGTCTGGAGCTGGATTTGGAGTCGGCTACTTTTACAGTGTGGGTTTTGTCAGTAAGCCAGTTGGCAACCCATCGAGTGACATAGGGATTTATGCCCAGCTTAGTAAGTTTATCTATGAAACCAGAGTGGGGGTGGTGTTGAAGGCCTTGGCGAGGTCCAGGTAGGCTATGTGGACCACCTTACCCTCGTCCACAACTCCGGAGACTGATTCAAAGAAGTCAATCAGATTCAGAAGACAAGATCTTCCCTTCACGAACCCAAACTGGGTGGGGTCCAGTGTTTGAAGGTTGCCAATGTCTTTGTTTATAAGTTCCATGATAATGCGTTGTATGCCCTTGCAGATCAGGCTTGTCAGACTGATGGGACGGTAGTTCCCGGGATCTAAGGTGGATCCCCCCTTGTGGAGTGGAATAACTGTAGCTGTGCGCCACTCAGTGGGCATGAAGACTGAGGTGACGCTATAATTAAACATGACACTTAGTGAGGTGCCAGTTCATTTTGTAGTTCATGTAGTACACAGCTCAGGATGTCATCTGGTCCCATGAATGCTGCATTTTTAGCTTTGGAGAGTGCGGTTTCTACCTGTGTGGCCATGATTATCGGAATTTGGCAATCTTTTGGTATTGAGATGGGCCTTTTAGGGGGTGAAAGGGGGGTGAAGTTGGCACTAAATCAATCTGCCAGGATATTTTCAATATCCTTGGGATCAGTATATATTTAATGCCATTCTGTTGTAGCTCAGAGCAGAGCTGAGCATTGCCATTTAGATTCTTCACATAACTATAGAATGCCTTGTGGTTGTCTTTGGAATCTTTGGCAATTTTATTTTCGTAACTAGCTTTGGAGGATTTTATGAAGGATCTCAGCTTCTTACTGAGGGTGATAAGGGAGATTTTTGCATCCTGGGATTTTCCTCTTTTCTGCAACAGCTTCTTCCTTTTGTTGTATAGTTTGTTTATGGCAGGGGACCACAAGATTGGCTTACTTTTTTGGAGGAAACTGTCTTGGTTCTATTTGGGATGGCACGATTCTCATGCATGAGTGGATGTGCTCATACAGTGCCTTAGTGTAGGATTCATCAGTCGAACTTTCAGATTCTATATGTATGGGTGACATGAAGTTTGTCACTTCTGACTTGAGTAGCATGAAGTTGGCTTTGGAGAAGTTTTTTTATGGAGGTTTCCTTACTGGTGGTGGGATGTGGATGTCAAAGGTGATTTGCTTATTGTTAGACCTGACCAATGAGGGGGTGACCACTGGTGTGGAGCATCTATCTCCCATGTAGGTAATGACCAGGTTTAGGATATTGGAGCCCCTGGTGGGAAAATGGATTAGTTGATCCAGGGCATTGGAATTTATGAATTCCAAGAACTGTTGGGAAAAGGTGTTGGTACACAAGTAGTTTTCCCAGTTAATGGCAAGGTAGTTGAAATCTCCCAGTATTAAGTTGTTTAGTTGTATCTTAATATTTTCCAGTATGTTTAGAAAGGTGTAGTGAGAATCTTGGGGCATGGTGGGGGATCTGTAGCAAGCTACAGTTTGGATTGTAGTCTTAACTAGTGTTAGTTGCACCTGGAGAATTTCAGATGCATTGTGTTGGGCAACTAGCCTGGAGGTGTGAATATCCTTGGTGAATATGAACACTCCTCCACCTTTAGTGTTTCGGTCTTGGTTTGGTGGCTGAAAAGTGTGGTAAGAGTTGTAGCCTGGTATTGCAGGAGTGCTCTCTGAAGCCTTGAACCAGGTCTCAGTTATGGCACAGATATCAATGTTCTCCATTTTTGAAGTGCCTTGAGAGAGTGCACTTTGAGGTTTAGACTTCTAGCATTGAGTAGCATTACCTTCAGATTTTGCATGCTTGTATCTGTTATGGTGGTGGTTTTGTCCTTTGAACCTTGCCGAAAAAAGGCACTATAGGGGTGGCAAGAGCTTTAGCCAGTAACCTGAATCCCAGGGGTGACAGGTGCAGACCATATCTGGCAAAGCATTGTGGTTTTCGATCATGTCTTCCCAGGCAGACAGTACTGGATCCCCTTTGAATGCCACCAGAAGCTTTACCAATTGTTGAAGTCAATCATTTTGTCCTTATACTGTAGTATCATTCTGGGCAAAGGTAGGATGCTACTCAGGGCTAGGGTCATACCTGCCTGGGCCACATGATACGCGAGCTCTTCCATGTCTCTTTTCATGTAGTCCAGGGAAGTACGTCTGAAAGTCATTCACTCCAACATGGACAATGACAGAGTTGTATTTGTACTTGTTGTGGACTTGAGTGCATGCATTATGTGGCGGATCTTGGCACCCGACAGGCAGCTGACTGTATTTTTCTCCTTATTCAGCCTGGTGAGTGGGACACCAGTGTGCCTGACTATAGAGGCATTTATGACTAAAGTGTTGGGTACATTGTCTTGCCTTAGGGGCTGTTGTTGGGTGGCACACTGGTGTTGTCAGCTATGTGTCACTTTGGTTGTGACTGGTGTTTGCATTTCAGCTTCGGAGGTCCTTGTTGCTTGGGTAGGTTAATGTTAAGGGCCTCCGCATATGTGGGTTTAGTGTTGCTATGTGTGGGTGTTGATGGTGTCGGTTTTGAAGGGCTATGTGTTGCTTGAGGTGTAGTGCAGGTGTTAACCTTCTCCTCTTGACTGTCCAGCACAATCTTGGCTGGAGAGAGCTTTGCTTCCAGTTTGGCTATGTAAGTGCATCTCTCAGAGGTTGTAGTGTTGGGTGGTAGGAGGAGAGGGTTGTCTGTGTACATGAGGCAGTTGCTGCATTGTCCCAGTATGCCCAGATTCACAAGGTGGACAGGAGAAATCACCGGAAGCTGACCCTTGGACATGCCTGTTTAGGTGCTTTTTTTGTAAAGTACAAGAGCTGTTTTCCCTTACCTTTGCAAGGTACTTTGCAATTATAGGCTGTTTAGTGCCTACAATTAATTTCTCCTTATTGACAAGGAGAGTTGAGTGCTTGTATCAGTTTAAGGCTTCCTAGTGCTTTCCAGCAGGTTCTAGAGCAAGTGCTAGTCACAGGGGTTCAGGTTTTATTGCTACTACTGAGAAACCAGCTAGTTCTAAGGGAAAATTTGAAGACCTGACTTTCTGGCACCTGTAATAGTTTAACCGTAGCCCCGTGGTGCTGCACGATCTGAAAAATGAGCAAACACAAGTGTTTTTAAGCCAGAAAGTTGAAAGGGATAGAAATCAGCCCAAAAAGGCTAATAAAATTACAGTTTCAGAGCTGGAAACTACTCCACTAGTGTTAGATAGGCAGTACAATGCTCACCACTCCCACTGGTAAGCAGTAGGACTTCCCTCTACCACAGCAAGGTCTGGATAGCTCTGAACACAGAAAATAAAAGTCCTCAGACCAGCAAAGCCTGGGATCTGGACTATACTAGCTAGGAAAGGTGGGAAACGAGCAAACAAGATAGTATTTTTTTTTTTTTTTTTTGGTTAAAACAGGCTAAACAATGCAATAATAGAGTAAGTAAACACAGAAAAGGTTAACGCACTTGAGTGTGTAGCCCTAAACAGTAAATACAATTAAAATTCTACAAAATTAGCAATTACACATAACAAGAATACATATACATATATATATATATATATATATATATATATATACATACATATATATATATATATATATATGTATATATATATATATATATATATATATATATCTACACACACATACATATATATATATATATATATATATATATATATATATATATATATATATATATATGTGCACATGTACATACACATAAATATTCATATATATTTATCTACATCTGTATATTGCATTATATATGGTCATATATAGATCTATCTGTATATATATATATATATATATATATATATATATATATATATATATATATATATATATATATATATATATATATATATATATGTGTGTGTGTGTGTATAGATATATCCATATATGTATGTATATGTGTGTGTGTATATATATATATATATATATATATATATATATATATATATATATATATATATATAAAATAGATATATGGATATATCTGTCTATACACATATATGTTTAACATATGTCCAGAACATGGAGTGGAGTCATACCTCAGCACCAATAGTCGCAACCTCTTAGTGCAAGGGGATGTCATGTAGGTATTGCTGGTATAAATGTAGACTGTTGCTACTATAACAGGGGTTGTCTTAACAGAAATGTTGTGTGTGGGCGGCCACATCTAATATTGACATGTATGCCATCAGTTACATCATAGTACATTACCACAGATATCACAGTAATGGTCCTGTGGAATACAGCAGAGATATGACCAAGAAATGTGGACAGTCTGACACACTCTAGTCAGCCAGAGGTATACAGAGAACTCCTTAGTGCAAGGCGTGTGGACCAAGCCTGACAATGTGGATGTTAAGAGCCATGTAAATGGGTATATCACATAAATACTGGAATACATATGCTCACACAGTTTATGCATTCACATACTCTTGTCTGTCCTGTCATATAATAACTGGAGGAGCAGTGGTCACAAGCCCACATACTACCCACTAGTTAGTGACATGCATCTGTACAGCATCCCACTGCTTTGTCAGAAATACACAACAGTTATGGTGGCCCAGCAGCAGTACATCTAACAAATATTTGGACATAACATCACTCAACTGGGTAAATACACTGAGCTTCTAGGCATGTAACAAAGCACTGTGCAAACTACATGCAGGCTGCCACAACACTGGCCACATTTCTTATGAGGGAATACACATGTACCTGCAAATATAGCAGGCTCTACAGGCATTTAACAGCACGGAACAACAGACACCTGTGTGAAAGCACATACCCACAACCAATGTGAAGACAGCCACAGCCACATATGGTAAGCATGCTTAATGTTACAGTATATGGACTGTCTGATCAACACCATCCTCATATGTGCCACTCACACACTAACCCTATATATACTGTGCCAATGCACAGTGTGTTCCGATGCCTGACTGTGGTATGGGACATGTGTGTGTTTGGGCCTACAAACATGTAAGCCGATTGGGTACCATACACTGGAGCAGCATGCAACATCAGATAGAACAGGACCAAGAATAATGACATCTACCACAGTCTGTACACAGGCCAAGGTACATATTCACAATACACACTCTGTCGACAATCATCATAAATACACAGACCTCAATGCTGTACTTGCTATAACAGAATGTCCAGGATTTGTCCTCAAATATAACTCCTACTATACATAACATGTCTAGCAGTCTGATTGTTATCACGTATGATGTCAATAAATAATGGTGTACTGAACATATGCACCTCTTACTGCATGACATATGTACAAAGGTTGACGGAGCTGTGGCTGGAGGCACAAACACAGGGCCAATATTGATATGTTGTTGTCATAACCTCATACATTTGCTGGTGTAACAGGGTTTGTTGTGACATATGTCTTCTGAGGGATATGAAGTCAGTAACTCTCATGACTGTCACCATGTACTGACTGCAATCTGCAGACTATGCTACTGCATTTCTAAAGATACGTCATCTGTGAGTAACACAACACACGTAAGACTCCAAACACTGGCCAGTCTGCAGATAGCCCTACAGGTGGGAGTTTCCATAACCACATAACACTGTCATGACAGGTATTAAATCATGTAGACCAGCCATATCCACACAAACCCTGTTAAACCAACATTACTTCAAATGCAGAAGAGCAAGACTTACATTCTGTAGTCATGTCTGGAACATCCCCTTCCTGTTTGTTGGCCTATCTCCACAGTGTATGTTGTAAGAGGTATATCCCATGTGGGCGTGGCTAGGATGCTGAACTGATAGCTGCACTTCATTTCAGCTCTCTTACCTCAATACAATTCCTGACAGGAATTTTACAAAATAATATTTAATTTGAAGAAATTTTTATTACTAACTTATTTCTAATAACTCTGAGCATCTATAAGAAAAATTTTATTGTCAGAACTTGAATAATTCCTGTCAAATTAATTACTGGAAAATCAGCACCAATATCAGCTTTACAGCATGAGTCATCTAAGGAATACAGCACAAGACTCTTCTCTCAAAAAAGACCTGCAGTCTCTCATTACAAATATAGAGGAACTTACAATAAAAATCGACAAGATGGACAATAAAATAGATACTTTTAAAGAAAAGTGCTCACAACAACTGGAACAGCTTCAAGAAATGTTTACACAGCAGAAAGGACAGATATCACTTATTGAACAGTCATTAAGTGACATTGACACTAGAGTCCAAATAGAAGAACAACAAACTGAATTCTTACTTCAACAGAATACATATTTACTAGACAAGCTTGATGATATGGAAAATCGAACAAGAAGAAAAAATATTAGAATATATGGTCTACCAGAAAAATCTGAAGGGGACAATATGATAAACTTTCTTACCACCTGGATACCAGATGTAACAAAAATACCTGAAGCTCTTTCATATGGTATAGAACGGGCGCATAGATCACTAGCAGCTGCTGGAAATGCTTCTTCTCCGGGTAAGAACAAGCCGAGATCTATAATTGTGAGACTTTTTTCTACACAAGGTAAAGATCTTATATTAAGAAATGCTTGGGCAAATTCTCCCATCAAATACAATGATTCATTAATAAGATTTGACAATGATTATTCTACAAAGGTGGTTTTAAAAAGAAAAGAATTTCTACCAATAAAAAAAACCTTGAAGAAAAAGCAACTGAAAGTCCATCTTTTATTCCCAGCAAGACTGAAAGTTTTTCTACCAAATGGAATAAAAATCTTTGAAACAGTAGATTCAGCAATAAAATACCTTACCAACAACAACATCCTAACACATGAAGAATCTATGGACTGGACAATAAGTACACCGAAGAGAAATGCTGAAGTAAATAATTGGAAAACTGTTGAGCAAAGAAAAAAAAACTAAAGGACAAATAATCTTACATATGTTATATTCTGTAAAAATCTAAATAATAATACTAACAACAAAAGAAAAGTTCTTACTGTCTTCAAGTTACACCAAAACAGGTACTGTTTTCAATTATATTTTAAATGTCAAAATTAGCATAAATGTAAATACATTTATCTCAAATCACATCAATATACTAATCATAATTTAAACATTACTCTATTTTTCATTATTATCCATTTATTATTTTCATATTCTTAATCAGAGTAATCAATGCATAATAATGTTCCCAAATAGTTTATTTATTTATTTATTTATTTTCTCTTTGTGTTTTGTTGTTTTTATTTGTTCTCTTCTTTTTATAAAATCTTCATTAACTTATAATATTTTAATCAGTATATGGTTATATTGCTTAATAGGTATAGTAATGGCTGCTATATAACTTATTATCAGTTACATCCCTGACAGCATTACTTTTTATAAGTTAAAAGTGTCCCTGTTTGGATAAACGCCAATGCTGGGCAGAAATGTGTTGCTTTTGAAATGAAGTATTTCAGTTAGGATGTATCATAAGACTACTTTAAATCAGACCTCCCAACCATACCGAATTTCTCGGTATTTACCGAGTTTTGGGGTCCAAATGAAGGGGTGCCACGATTCCCGATTGGCACCCCTTCATTTACGATTTTTTTGCTTCATTTATTTTTATTTTTTAAAAAATCGCGCTGTCAGAGCTGACATCATCACGTGCGGGATGACGTCAGCGCCGTCAGGGCTTCCAGCCAGTCGGAATTGAGCTCAAGGAGCTCGCATCATTATTTAAATTTTCCGCCTATTTCTAGCTGGCTGCGCAGTGCGAGCGGGAATACTGAACAGCGAGAACGCCGAGAGAAGTTGAATCTTACCAGGCAGGCTGCAGGAACATTAACGGCAGACTCAGTAATGTTGCTCAGCAGTTTTGTTTTTTTTTTTTCCAAGTCGGGCCGGCTGCGAGGCGCGAGCAAGTATACAGCAGCAATGGGAAATGGGAATTACAGGCAGCAGTATCATATCGGTTACTTTTATTTTTGTCTTTTATCACATTAAATATTTTATACTTTTGCTATAAACGGAGGTTCTTTTTTTCGTGGTGACTCCTTCTGGTTCCTGATTTTGATTACTTTTATTTTTCCAAGCAGCAGGCAGGCATCGCGACTTCGCGAGCAGGTAAGCATGGGAGTCTGTAGAATAATTATTTATATTGCTAAGTCCATTTCTGATGCGTAAGGAAACTGCATAAAGTTCTTAGGTAGGCTTGAATCTGCAATTCACACTCTCCAGCTACTAATTCAATTGTTTCAGCAGCAGGGCTGACCTATAACAGACACAGTAATACCCCTTCTGACAATATCAGTACATGGGCTTTTATTGTATAATTTATATTACTGGCTGGACTACATTTCTTGTTTTCTTTTTAACTTGCGATCTATGCTGCAGATACCTTACTATATGTGTCATGGGTGGCTGAAACATGCTTTATACAACATCTACTTAGGTAACAGATGCTCAAAAGTAAACACTTTTTTCCAGATCTTGGTATAGTCTGTTATTAAACAATTCTTTATCACTTGCAACTGTGGATATCCTTTTATTTGTTTTCTTGTTTGAATTTTGCTAATTAGGTAAGCACAGCAAATCTTCCACTCCTTTCATTAAAGGCAGTTCTTGCTTTGTTGTTTGTGGGTTTCAGAGATTCATTAAGTTTCAGTCTTCCTATTTTTAAACTGCTGATTTAGCATAGTGGTATATTGCACTGACTGCAGTGTATAGTGTTCTGCTTTATCACTTGCAACTGTGGATATCCTTTTATTTGTTTTCTTGTTTGAATTTTGCTAATTAGGTAAGCACAGCAAATCTTCCACTCCTTTCATTAAAGGCAGTTCTTGCTTTGTTGTTTGTGGGTTTCAGAGATTCATTAAGTTTCAGTCTTCCTATTTTTTAAACTGCTGATTTAGCATAGTGGTATATTGCACTGACTGTAGTGTATAGTGTTCTGGGTTCAAGACTTGCCAGTAACATGCATGGTGGTAACACAACATTTTATTCTAGCAACTTTCCAAAATCATACAAGCAGTGTTTAAAATGTGTCCCTGGTTTTGACCTTTGCCCCCGCAAAAATTGAAAATAATTGCAAGAAGATGCCTATGACTTACACTACTGTCATTCTGTTTATAGTTTGGGCGAAGTAGACTTTCATGATGGAAATGCTCTGAATTGGTCAGTTTTGTAATTATTGGTTCATGCATTTTCTTTCATTGCCTACGGTATAGCCTACTGTTCATTCAAACAAATTTAAAATGTGCTCTGTCTAACAAGTGTGCTGTATTATACAAGGAATATAAGTTAATAAAGTCAGGAAAGTGTATCAAAGAAAAGAACACATGTATATTTCTTGTTTTGTGTGCAAGGGGCCAATGATTTGAAAACAGCCCAAAGGTAATCTTTATCCGCCACTGGCCAGATGCATTTTCTTTGGATGTGATGCAGGTTTCAATGTTTCAATGAATGTGAGTTTCAAGGGCAGAGAAGTTTTAATGCCAACTTAGTCTATTTTCATTGTAAGACAGTATTGCTTTGTTTCTTTGTTTATCAGATGTCTGTTAGTGTTTGTGCATTGATGTGCTGCAAAATGTAAAAATAATGTAAAAATAAAATCCAAATAATCATTGCAGAAGTAAAGCAGTATGCACACATTAGTGTTTATGGAAAATGAGGCGAAATAGCCAAGTAATGGGACACTGGAATGGCTGCAGGGGGGCTCTGTGCCATATTTTGGTTGTCTGTTCTTCAGTTTGTGTTTGAAAGTTGGTATCCCACAATTCCATTGGAGTGGGTGGGGTTACATAATTATGTATGCAAATTTGATGTTAATCAGCGTACAGATTTGTACCTATTTTTCATGGCCCTTGTCCAGATTTTTGATGTTTCCAGGTTGAGAGGTATGCTTTAAATAATCTTAAAAGATGTTCTGCCTTTGACCCATATGCACATACTGATATAGTCCAGTGAAAAAATATGTTTTAAGTGATATTTTGAGGCTATAAGTCAGGTGTGTTGTGGCTCCAGACATCCGGAGTTGAAAGATGCTTGTGACTAGCTTAGATATCCTGTTGTCTTTTCTTTTGTAGAGAAATAAGGCATAGCATGTTTAAAATGCAAAATTTGATAGTTGTGAACACTACTCCGCAAACTAGAGTGCTCGCGTGCACACTACATGAGTTTGTCACCAAGTAAGAGAAGGGAAAAGAAAAAAGAAAAAACACATACCTTTTCCCGCTTGGTTCTCGAGACAATTTAACAGCCACAAACATCACTAGAAACTTGAGTTACTTATTGCTTGTCGCATTTACTTGTGTATGCCATCCCCTGACTCTTTCTAATTGATGTCTAGTCAGAAAATAAGCTAGGCTCACATTTAAAGATACAGAAACCTAAATTCCTTCTAAGGAAATGTAAATAATATAAAAGGTTCATATAAATATACACAGATATATATTTTTGAAGCACTTTCAGTTTATGGCTACTGATGTCTTCTAGCACCTTGATAGATAAGGACATATATCTGCTTGTCTTTCTATCAGTTTAGATTTCCAGACATTTTAGCTATCCCTTACTATGTTTTATACAGCAGAGTTTAAAGAGCAGAAATTAATCATCAGCAAATAAAATCACTGCTGTTTTACAAATTCTCTAAAGAAATTAGTAAATGTCAAGCAACTGACACGTTTATTTTAAGGAAAATTGCCATTTCCCACACTGGTGCTCCTACAAAATACTACTAATGTCCTGCTACCAAAATATGCCCTCAAGTGGACAAATGGGATGCAACAAGAAGGTTAAATGTACATTTAGCAAATCAAACATTTAAATAACAGTATAATATACTAGATAGAGAAAGTAGAAGCAATAATTATATAAACAACTATAATAAGTAACATAACAACAGTGGATTTAACCCAATGTGTCAATTATACAATATTTATATCCCATATAGCTTTGAACTTTGTCGAAGCATCTGTGTTCTACACACATATTGTATTAAATCTAATTTGAGTAGAAGAGGAAGAGGCTTAGCCACACCCTAATTTATTACTAAGTTAGCATGCATTATGAACATACATTGTGGCAGGTACTCAACGAGCTATCCATCCTTAGATGGCTCATGCTGTTCCCGTTTGCTCATCTGAATAATGACTGCGGCTGTACTCTTCTTATTATATTACCTGGCTGTGGCTTCACCCTTCTTATAATATTACCTGGCTTTTACATTATCAAGAATGACACAATACTAGTGTATGCGGGTATATCATGTTACTGTTAGTGTAAACAAAAATGCTTGACAATGCAACTGTAATTCTTAAACCTTTCTGCAGACAAATGTATTGTCTAGCAGTTGAGAGCCTGATTGTTCCTAATCAGCAGACATGTATTTTCATGTTCCAATATGACTACATGAAAAGATGCCAATATTAGTCTGCAAGTTTAGTAAGCAGTAAATTCATTGGGGATTAATTCGAGGAGACACTTATATTATAGCTAAAGCACTTGACATTTGATAAATGTATCCTCTCAATGATGCGTTCTATCTAGTCATTAACTATAAAACCACTTTTCTGAGAAATATTGTTGTAATGCCAGTTAATGATTTGAATTAAATATTTCTATATACAGTCATAAAGCAATTACCAGGATAAAATAATACTCTTGCAGTGCATGGATCATCATAGCTATCCTCTGATGTTAGAGGAAAAACAAGCTTCTTAAACACCTTTTGACATAATAAAGGTGTTACCCCATAGTTTAAATACATTTTGTCTATTTACTGCAAAATGGGTTAGAATTTTAACCTGTAACATTTTCATACATAATAGTTTAAATCTTAGCAGCTTCCATTATTTTGATATGTTCTCCAGTATACTTTTATTCAGTCATAAGATTAAATTACTGGTGTTAAGTAAGTCAAAATTATATCTCCAGCACTTATTGTCAGCAGATAAACTCACTGGTTAAGTGTCAGTCTAAGCTGTAAGAGTTAATATGTGATATACATAGATGTTTGCTTTAAAAATGTGGCCAAGTGCACTGCAGTTTTACCTCTGTACTGTGTCAGTTTTGATTATACAAAGTCCCTCTGAAAGTTGATAGAAGTGTTAACAACAAAACACTCAATCAAGTAACAACATTATAAATAGTCTCTTGGATAAGGGAGATGTCTAAATTGTGATCTTGTTGTCTCCAGCCATGGGAATTGTCTTTGAAAAGCTGAAAAATGCAACCAGAGGAACATATTTAATGTCTACTAAAGAAATATTAATATACTTGTACATTGTATTGCATTTCAGTTTATATTAAACATGAAATATGATGTGGTTTCAGAACTATTCATGTTTTTATTCCAATATGACTTTGCAAATATTAATTTAAACACTGGTTTCGGACTTGAGTAGTCTAAAACAATTGCACAACAATGGTACTGTATTATACAGTAATGTCAGTAAATAGTTTTCAACAGATGTATGAAATATACAGTTATAGATTTGAACATGATGTTTATTAATACCCTAAATTATTTTGAAATGATACTTCCTTAATCTAAATATTTGTACCTTTTTGAAACCTGATTAGAAATAAGTATTATTGAATTACAATAAGATGAGTAAAGAATATATGTATATATTTTAGCTGATTAGATTATCTTAATATATTATTCAATTATCTTTATTTAAAACTAAGAGGATAAGAGAAACTGATCCAAATATTATTTGTGAGGGTAGAAAGTTTGTTTGGTTAGATTCACTAACCAAACAAAGAGGTATATTACCTCATAGCGATAGGGAATGGTTTTTAAGGTTAAGAATTACAAGTTTGGAAGTTCTTTGTTTTTTATTCTATCACTTTGGTGTCACTCAGAAACATGCAAAAATCATACAAGAAAAACTTTTTGAATTCTGTATCCAAGATGGAACTAAGAATAAACAATATTTACATAAACTCACACATAAACTCAAAACTAGGAAATGAAATGTTTATCCATAAATGTTAATGGTCTAAATAATAGTAATAAAAGGAGAAGCCTATTCAAGTACATAAACTTACATAAACCACAAATAGTCTTTTTACAAGAAACACACTTATTAGAGATATAAACAACTTAAATATTAATAATTACACAGTACTAATAAACTCTCAATACAAAACAAAAAAAAGAGGAGTAGCTATACTACTTCGCAACTCAACTATAACACCTAAAATAATTACTACTCATCAAGATACATCAGGTATGTTTTGTCTAGTTTCAATAGAGTTAAATAAGATAATCTATATGTTAGTAAATCTATATTGGATCCCAGGACTAGGATTAAAAACAGTTAAACAGCATTTTGAAGAGATAATTCATTTAACTAAGGGTAGCCTGATATTGGCAGGAGACTTCAACTGTATAATGAATGAAAAAGCTACAGATTCTAAATCCAAAAGAAGAAAACAACCTATCTCTAAAGCACTATCAAAATTTATAGATACATTGTATTTAAAAGATATAAATGAATTTGCAGAACCAGACTCACTAATCTTCACATTTTATTCTCATAGATATAAAACTAACTCTAGAATTGATAGAATATATGTTGCCAATGACCTAATAACAAAATTGACAAAGTCAAAATCATAAATTGTCCTTTATCTGATCATAATGCCATAGTCTTTGAGATAGAGCTTACACCATTTTATTCAAATCCTATTACTAGGATACCTTCCTATATCACAAAATTGACAGATTTCAAAGAATTTTATGAAGAAACAAACAAAAACTTTCTAGAAATAAATTACACAGAAGATATTTCAGAAATATATGTCTGGGATTCATTAAAAGCAGTTACATATGGGAAGATATTATCCTGGTACATAAATAAAAGGAAGTTATGGAATAAAGATATGCTAGACTTACAAAACAAAGCAGATAAATTGAAACTGGAAATACAAAAGGGTAATGCTACTCAAGTTCAAGAACTTACACAAATCAATAAGAAGTATACAGAATTGCTACACCATAAGATTATGATTAACTTAGAAAAGATAAAATAAACTCATACTCTACTAATTCAGCACACCTGAGATACTTAACTAATAGAACAAAAAATAATTAAATCTAAGCAAATAAAAGAAATATTTATTCCCAATACTAACAAAAGAGTTACGGAACTAAATGATATTTTAGAAGCATTCAGACTCCAATTTAACATTGATAATTCCATAAATACTCAAGATACACCTACTAAGGATATAAAAATACTTAGAAAACAATATTCATATTAAATTAACACAAGAACAAATAGACATTATAAACAAACCAATCAATATGACAGAATTAAAATCACAAATTAAAAAGCTCAAGACAAATAAAGCACCTGGCCCAGACAATATGCTACCAGAAATGTATAAATTAATACCCAATCAAGCCATATCTTTATTATTAAAAGTATATGATATAGCCAATAAAGATTTGAATATACCACCCTCTTGGAAATATTCATTGATATCCCCAATTATCAAACCAGATAAAGATGAGAAACAGTGTTCCTCATATAGGCCAATATCATTACTCAATATAGACTACAAGATGTTTATGGATATATACGCAGATAGGATCAAACACTTTCTTCCTTTCTTAATTCACAAAGATCAAACAAGTTTTATTAAAGGAAGAAATACTTCAGATAATATTAGAAGAATACTAACATTAATAGATTATAGCAAACATAAAGTCCTAAATTTAAATGTAATCTCATTAGATATTAATAAAGCTTTTGATTCGATTAACTGGAACTTTCTTTCACTAGTTTTAAAAGAATATAACTTTCCTTCTAATTTTAATAATCTTATCCAAATACTATATGAAAAATCTACTGCATATGTTAAACTGGGATCATATAGATCAGGCCCTATAACAATCAAAAGGGAACTAAACAAGGTTGCCCTTTATCACCATTGTTATTTGCATTACTCATAGAACCCTTTGCAAATCAAATCAGATCAAACAATAACATAAAGGGCATTTGTATTAATAAAATGTTAAACCTTAAAATCCAACTCTTTGCTGATGACATACTATTAACTCTCTCAGATGCAAATGAGTCTTTGAATGCTGTATTTAACTCCATGAATAAATTTCAAAATATTTCAGGCTTAAAATTTAATGAAAAGAAAACTAAAATTATGCCCTGTAATTGTAAAAAAAAAAAATAATATAAACAAAAGATTTTCCAAATATATAGTAACAGAAAGTAAATTATTATATCTGGGAATAAATCTACTCACTGAATTAACAGATTCTCTAATGTTTAACTATAATAAAATACTAGACAAAATAGAACAAACAATTGGTTACTGGAATAAATATATCTTTTCAACAGCAGACAGATTATATCTTATTAAAATAATCATATTTCCCAAAATATTATACTTAATACAAAATTTTTCATTGCCACCTCCCAAATATATTATTCAAAGATACAATAAACTAATTTTAAATTTTCTATGGTTTCCAAATAAACCCGTATAGCCTTAAATAAACATTTGCCAGATTGGGAAGATGGTGGAATTAATTTACGGATATTAATTTATATATTACCTCATCTGTTATTAAAAACATAACACTATGGTTAAATAATTCATACACACCTATATGGAAACAAGCCCATGAGCAGATTTACATAGAAATCAATTATAATCACATACAAGACAACTTAACAGTAATACCATCACCCCTTATATGGATGTTAAAGATTATTTTTTAGGGAAAATGAATAATATTAATAAATTGCCATCAAACTATGTAAGCTCTACACTTTCAGTGTTCAAAACATATATAAACAAAATATCAAATATTAATTCTTGGATTTTTCTTATTTTCCCTATAGCTTTTACACCAAATATTCTAGATACATTCCAAATATCTAAAATAAATATACTTAAAGAAGAAACATTACTCTTTTGGCATCAACTTATAGAGAAAGGGAAAATTCTAACAAAGGAACAGATAATTTATAATTATAATATAAATAAAGACAATTGGCTGTTTTTACAAAATCTAAGGCATTTTCTTATAAATAAAATAGAACAAATGCAACCTTCAGTTAGATATGAAGCTCCAAAACTCATTGAATACCTTATTCTTATCACAAAACAGCCTTATCAGGGTACAGGTTATTTGTTTAATATCTATAAAATTGTTAAAAAAACAAAAAACTATCATGAAAAATCATACTGGGATTATTATACTTTAATAAACAACCATCCTCCAGTTGAAGAAGAAAAAAGTAATATTCTAAAATCTTCCAAATTTTCTACATTATCAAAATACTGGCAATTATTCACTTGGAGATATCTACACAGAAGTTTCTATACACCACATAGGTTAGCCAAAATGTATTCTATTGAAGATCAATGTTGGAGATGCCATACCAAGATAAAAGCAGATTGGCAGCATGTTTTTATGAATGTATATGTCTCAGTATGTACTGGAAATCCATTAACTATTTTTTCAGACTGTTTATAATGATAATTTTCAATTAACAAAGTCTTTAATTTTATTCAACTCTCCTATTCCAAACTGTGTACCAAAAAAAGACACTAAAATGCTATGGTCACTATTGGCAATTTCACGTAAAATCATAACTATACACTGGAAAAATGAGGCTTCACCTACGTTCAAGGAATTTGAGACTTTAACAACAACAGTTGCTCACATGGAAATATTAACAGTGAAGAACAGAACTAAAAGATCTACTTCTTACTATTACTCTTGGATGAAAGTAATGGAAATACTCGAAAAGATCGAAGAAGATATATCATCTTATGTTTCTAACTTTATATAATATAGAATTTCAATGTTATTTGCATAGACACCAATGTAAATAGTTATATAATGGTTTGAAGTTAGTAATGTTTTAGAACTGTAAATATGTTATTTATCTTTATTTCATGTAATGTTTAAGACATCTTATTTGAAATAATAAAAAAAATATTTAGTGAGTAAGAGGTATATCCCACTACCCTCTGTGATGCTGTTTGCCAAACACCGACATGAAGTCCTGCTTACAGTGTATGAAAAGGGCCAACACCTACATGGTGTTCCTAGTTATATAGGAGTGTGTTTCCATGCAATTGGCTATGGGAATGTTACCACAGCTGTTCCACATGCAGTCAGGTAGTGGAGTACTGCAATCCGTGCACAGGCCATCAGCTGATCATGAGCATCATTTACAAAACACAAGCTGCTGCCTAAGCAAAGCAGGTGTACTTCTCCACATCTACCAGAGAGGGAGTGAGAGAGACAGACAGAGACAAAGTAAGAAAGGAAGGGGGTCGGAAAGTAAAAGCTAAGCATGTTTGTGTCACATACTTACCAGTACAGGGTTTCATACCCCTGCCTATGTATTACTATTACATTTCTATGCAGTTATTGCATGCGTCACAGAGCTTACATGTTGGAGAGCTGTCCAAAGGTATATTTAAAGGTGAGTGACATCAGCAACAGTGATAAAGGTGGGATAAGGTAGGTGTAGTACATGTGCCTGTCCACAAAAACAGGTGTAAAGGATGACACAGCTACACTCTCTCAGGGACTCACACACATTATCGCAGTTGGCAGGGTGAAGATTAGAATTCCTAGCTAACTAGTTTGCTACACTACAGTATTACTCAGGTATCTCATGCACCACAGAGGTTATCGGGCTGATATATGGGCAAAGGGTATGTCAAGGTGACTGACATCAGAAGACATGCTTCAGTAGGGCAATGGAAGGTGTAGTGAGTGTGAATGGCTTCCAAATCATTAATCTCCACACACACACACAGACACAGGTTTGCCAGTACTGACATGCATGGGTTCATTGCTTCACAATTGTGTAGTGGTTGACTGTGCCAGAAGGCTGTACAAGGCTAGGCAAAGGGTATACCTTGGCATCAGGTCACATGACAATGGTCTGCAGTGTGGCTCAGGGGTGTAGTCTCTGGATTGGCCCACACAGGTGGGTATTGTATTCAGCATCCACTCATCTGGGTTACTATTGTGGGTGTCCACTGCTCTGCAATGCTTGCCATGTATGTGTTCTATATTCCATAACTTGGACAGTGCCTGGGATGTGCACATGTCCCACATGCATGTTCTGTGACAGGTGGAAGCGTGTCTGGGGCACGTTGTGCGGACAGATTGTTATCATCTGATGTGGCATTCCTGACCTCATGTGGTGAGAACTGGCAATGGAACTCAGGTTGATCCTGCACCTACACTGACAGCATGATGCAGGTATTCACTGGTATTAGTGGAATATGTCCATAGAGGGCATGTGTATAAGGCATGGTATTTCCTTTGTGGGTTACATTTGCTGACTCTACAGTTGTTGCAGGCATCCAGTGGGGGAACATAGCAAAGGACCACTGTATGCAATGATTTGTAGAGATGGAACAGGGTGCCATGTCCTCTGTAGTCCACTGGAATCACACCATGGTTAATATCTGTGGGCAATATGCAGGGAACTACCAACATAGTGGTTGTTGCCTAGCCAAGTGTGTTTGTGTATGAGACATGAGTGGAGAGTGTCCTCTGGGTAATACAAGGGTTGCCTATATTGTTTCCCAAACCATAATGTCACACGTAGGGGTATAGATTGTCTACACCAGCCTCATTGCTGTTTGACATCTGTTGTCCTTGTAAGGTGGATATTGTGACATATAGGTCCTCCATATAAGAAAATTGTAAAACCTGCTCCACATTGAATCCTGTTATTACACAATCACAGCTACCTCCACACAGGATACTGATGACAAACACACACACACACACACACACACACACACACACACACACACACACACACACACACACACACACACACACACACACACACACACACACACACACACACACACACACACACACACACGCAAACACAGAGTCTCACAATTGTGATGTCTGGGATTATAACTCCTACCTAACTAGTACATCACACTATAGCATTATACAGTTATAGCATGCAGCACGGAGTTTCCAGGGTTACTCCTTCACCAAAGGTGTATTTCAAGGTGAATGACATCAGCAGGTTTGCCAAAGTAGGGCAATGGAAATTGTAGTGACTGTGAATGGCCTCAAAAGCATTGATCTCTACACAGACAAACAAACACACACAGAGTTTCACAGTTGCCATGTCTGGGATTAGAGCAGCTACCTGACTAGTACATCCCACTACAGCATTACACAGTTATAGCCACGGAGCTTGCTGGGTTACTCTTTCCCCAAATTAGTATTTCATAGTGAATTACATCATCAGGCTTACCAAAGTAGGGCAATGGAAAGGGATTTGACTGTGAATAGCCTCAGAAGCAATGCCCCCTGCACAGACAAACAAACACACACACACTTACACAGAGTTTCACAGTTGCCATATCTGGGATTAGAACTCTTACCTAACTAGTACATCATACTATAGCATTATGCAGTTATAGCACACACCATGGAGCTTACAGGGCTACTCTTTCCCCAAAAGTGTATTTCAAAGTGAATGGCATCAACAGGCTTGCCAAAGTAGGGCAATGGAAAGTGATATGACTGTGAATGGCCTCAAAAGCATTGATCACTACACAGACAAGCAATCTTACACACACACAAAGTTTCATAGTTGCAGATTTGGGATTAGAACTCCTACCTAACTAGTACATCACACTACAGCATTACACAGTTATAGCACATGCCACTGAGCTTACAGGGCAACTCCTTCCCCAAAGGTGTATTTCAAAGTGAATGACATCAGCAGGCTTGCCAAAGTAGGGCAATAAAAAGTGTAGTGACTGTGAATGGCCGCAAAAGCATTGATCCCTACACAGACAGACAGACACACACAGTCTCACAGTTGCCATGTCTGGGATTAAAACTCCTACCTAACTAGTACAGCACATTACAGCATTACACAGTTATAGCATGTGCTATGGAGCTTATAGGGTTACTCTTTCACCAAAGATGTATTTCAAGGTGAATGACATCAGCAGGCTTGCAAAAGTAGTGCAATGGAAAGTGTAGTGACTGCGAATGGCCACAAAAGCATTGGTCCCTACACAGACAAACACACACACAGTCTCACAGTTGCCATGTCTGGGATTAAAACTCCTACCTAACTAGTACAGCACACTACAGCATTATGCAGTTGTAGCACGCTCCACGGAGCTTACAGTGCTACTCCTTCCCCAAAGGTGTATTTCAAAGTGAATGACATCAGTAGGGCAATGGAAAGTGACTTGATTGTGAATGGCCTCAAAAGCATTGATCCCTACACAGACAAATATAGACTGCCCATACATAATACACACACACACACACACACACACACACACACACACACACACACACACACACACACACACCAAAGTTTCACAGTTGCCATGTCTGTGATTTGAACTTCTATCTAACTAGTACATTACACTACAGCATTATGCAGTTATAGCACGTGCCACAGAGCTTATAGGGCTACTATTTCACCAAAGGTGTATATCAAGTTGAATGACATCAGCAGGCTTGCCGAAGTAGGGCAATGGAAACTGTAGTTCATAGGTTCATAGGTTGGTACTAGGCTATTGGCCCTAGGGCCTATACAAGCCTAGCCATAACAATTCCCTGGCTATTTCTTCCCACAGTATTTACTTCCCTGGACCCCTGTCTAGCAGGGCGACTGACATGATCCCCGGGATAAATTTCCTATCTCCCATCCAACTGTCAAGGTTCCTTTTGAAGAGGAACAAAGTGGCGCTCTGCTTGACATGTATGGGCAGTCTATTCCAGAGTCTGGGGAGTCTCTGTGTCAGGAACCCATCCCTCCAGCATGTTTTGCTCATTGTGATAACAAGGTTTAGATTCCTGGAGCATGTGGCTCTGAGGGATTGGGATTTCTTTAAGTGTAGCATGTTTAACAGCTCTGGGTTTGACATGGCCTTGTATGTTAAGCAGAGATTGCCTCTGAGTATGACGATATGCAAAAGAGTATAGCTGAATATTTTTTAGATGGTCAGCATAGGGCATCTGCTTTAGGCCTGTGATTCTTTTAGTGAGATATTTCTGTGGCCTTTCTAGTTGTTGCAGATGTCTTGAGAGGTACATACCAAACAGGGCACTGTATTCTATAATGGGTCTACTGAGAGATGAGTACAGTCGGACAATGACCTCCTTTTTTCTAGATGAAAAGCCCTTAGAGATGAGGTGTGCCACACAGAAGGATTTTCTGACTGTTGTGGTGATGTGGTTATCGAAGGGGAGACCACTGTCCACCTGTGTCCCTATGTCTCTTATCACACTTTCGGTGTTTAGTGTACTGCCACCTATGTGGTAATTCATGGGCACATGTTTCTTCCCAAAGGGAATAACTATATATTTATTGGCATTGAGCTTGAGCCCATGGCTCTGGCATCAAGCATCTGTTTCTGTAAGGCCCTTTTGTAGAATATCAACATCATTTGGGGGATTCAATAATGGCTCCCAGTTTGCATTCATCTGTGAACTTTGTTAGCCAGAGTCTGTTAGTGTTGGCCTGTACTTCAGAGAAGTAGATGCCAAACAAGAGCGGTCCCAGGACTGAACCCTGAGGTACTCCACTTGTCACTTGTCTGGAGCTGGATTTGGAGTCAGCTACTTTTACAGTGTGGGTTCTGTCAGAAAGACAGTTGACAACCCATTGAGTGACATAGGGATTAATGCCCAGCTTATTAAGTTTATCTATGATTCCAGACTGGGGGATGATGCCGAAGGCCTTGGTGAGGTCCAGATAGGCTGTGTGGACCGCCTTACTCTCGTCCACAGCTCTGGAGACTGATTTGAAGAAATCAGTCAGGTTCAGGAGACAAAATCCGCCCTTCACAAACCCAAACTGGATGGGGTCCAGTGTTTGAAGGTTGCCAATGTCTTTGTTTATAAGTTCCATGATAATACGTTCCATGGCCTTGCAGATCAGGCTCATCAGACTGATAGGGTGGTAGTTCCCAGGATCGAAGGTGGATCCCCACTTGTGGAGTGGGAAACATGTAGCTGTGCACCACTCAGTGGGCACAAAGCCTGAGGTGAGGCTATGATTAAACATGGCACTTAGGTGAGGTGCCAGTTCATTTTGTAGTTCATGTAGTACACAGCCCAGGATTTTGTCTGGTCCCATGGATGCTGTATTCTTAGCTTTGGAGAGTGTGTTTTTTTTACCTGTGTGGCCATTATTATCAGAATTTGGCAATCTTTCAGTATTGAGATGGGCCCTTTAGGGGGTGAGAGGTGGTGAAGTTGGCACATAATTCATCTGCCAAGATATTGGCAATATCCTTGGGATCAGTATATTTAATACCATTCTGTTGTAGCTCAGAGCAGATTTGAGCATTGCCATTTAGATTCCTGACATGGCTATAGAATGGCTTGTGGTTGTCTTTGGAATCTTTGGCTATATTATGTTCATAACTAGCTTTGGAGGATTTTATGAGGGATCTCAGCTTCTTACTGAGGCTGGTAATGTAGTTTTTTTGCATCCTGGGATTTTCCTCTTTTCTGCAACAGTTTCTTCCTTTTGTTGAAAAGTTTGTTTATGGGAGGGAATGACCAGATTGGCTTCCTTTTTTTGGAGGAAAGTGCCTTGGTTCTATTTGGGATGGCACAATTCATGGACAAGTGGATGTGCTCATACAGTGCCTTAGTGTAGGACTCAGCATTTGAACTTTCAGTTCTCGTCTGCATGGGTGTCATGAAGTTTGTCACTTCTGACTTGAGTAACATGAAGTTGGCTTTGGAGAAGTTTTTGTACCAAGGTTTCCTTACTGGGGGTGGGGTGGGGTGGGGAAGGGATGTGGATGTCAAGGGTGATTAGCTTATGGTCAGATCTGACAAATGAGGGGGTGACCATAGGTGTGGAGCATCGATTTTCCATGTTGGTAATGACCAGGTCTAGGATATTGGAGCCCCTGGTGGGACTATGGATTAGTTGATCCAGGGCATTGGAATTTATAAATTCCAAGAACCATTGGGCAAATGTGTTGGCACAAGAGTAGTTTTCCCATTTAATGTCAGGGTAGTTGAAATCACCCAGTATTAGGGTGTTTGGTTGTATCTTAATATTTTCCGGTATGTTTAGAAAGGTGTAATGAGAATCTTGGGGCATGGTGGGGGATCAGTATCAAGCTACAATTTGGATTGCAGTCTTACCTAGTGTTAATTGCACCTGGAGAATTTCAGATGCATTGTGTTGGGCATCTAGCCTGGTGGTGTGAATATCCTTGGTGAATAGGACACTCCTCTACCTTTAGTGTTTCAGTCCTGTTTTGGTGGCTGAATAGTGTGGTAAGAATTGTAGCCTGGTATTGCTGGGGTGCTCTCTGGAGCCTTGCACCAGGTCTCTGTTACTGCACAGATATCGATGCTCTCCATTTTTAGGAGTGCCTAATGACTGTAAATGTCCACAAAAGCATTGATCCCTACACACACACACATGCGCGCACGTGCACACACACACACACACACACACACACACACACACACACACACACACACACACACAGTCTCATAGTTGCCATGTCTGGGATTAGAACTCCTACCTAACTAGTACATCCTATTACAGCATTATGCAGTTACAGCACACGCCACTGAGCTTATAGGGCTACTCCTTTACCAAAGGTGTATTTCAAGGTGAATGACATCAGCAGGCTTGCCAAAGTAGGACAATTGACAGTATAGTGACTGTGAATGGCCTCAAATGCATTGGTCCCTACACAAACACACACACACACACACACACACACACACACACACACACACACACACACACACACACAGAGTTTCACAGTTGCCACGTCTGGGATTAGAACTCCTACCTAACTAGTACATCACACTTTAGTATTATGCAGTTATAGCATGCACCAAGGAGCTTATAGGGCTACTCCTTCAACAAAGGTGTATTTCAAGGTGAATGACATCAGCAGGTTTGCCAAAGTAGGGCAATGGGGAGTGTAATAACTGTGAATGGCCAGAAAAGCATTGACCCCCCCACACACACACACTCACACACAGTCTCACAGTTGCCATGTCTGGGATTAGAGCTCCTACCTAACTAATACAGCATATTATAGCATTACACAGTTATAGCATGCGCCACAGAGCTTATAGGGCTACTCCTTCCCCAAAGGTGTATTTCAAGGTGAATGACATCAGCAGGCTTGCCAAAGTAGGGCAATGGGGAGTGCGGTGTGTGTGAATGGGCCATAAACCATTCATCTGAATGCACACATACAACACTCAGTCACACACGGGTTTACATTCAACAGGAATGTGTATACAACTGCTAGATGAATAATGACTTGTACAGTCATGTTACACAGTTATCACAAGCACCACAGACACTATAGTGCTGAGGGATACAAGAAGTAAATGTCTACAGTGATTGACATTTGCACATCATGTGGCTTTAGCCAATTGGATGTGTGCTGGATGGGACAGGCCACTTGATGGGAAGCTCTTTGTCACTGTCTGTCACTTACTTCCACACATCTATGTATGTGCAAGTTTGGCCTATTATAGTGTGTTGTCTTTGGATATATGTGTGTTTTCCTATCCGATGTGTGTGCAAAGCATGACTGGTGTGCAATGTGGAGTGTGTGCACAAACATCTGCGACTGTCAGATATGTATAGTCCACTGTTGTTGCCAGACATGGGCTTAATTTCTGTAAGTGTGGGAGCATGCCCAGTATGACCTTCTGTATTGAATGTGTGAACCCATTCCAGATAGATTGTACTCCAGTGCAGGTGTTTGTGTTCTACACCTACAGCTAGCAACCAGTTTCTGCAGGATATCTGTAAATCAGTTGACGATATGGGATCACAATGTGTCTGTGCTGCTTCTGCTACATGGTTTTGGTGTTAGCAGAGATATTCAGACATATGTACTCTTTTACACTGTGATGTTTTATGTCATCAACTACTGTCAGGTATACATATTTGCTTGCAGTAATTTCCTGGGGAACACATGGTGAATGAAGCTGTGTCCAGTATTGTGGTCTGCAGTCTACATATTCTTGCACAATCATGCCATTCTGGAGGGGGAGCTGCAGACACTTGCTGATGGATCTGTGTAAATGGTTCAGCCCCTTGGTACAGTGGTGGCTGAGGATACCATGCTTGTACATCCATCTACATGACAGTATGCCCATATTATGCTCTGGCCATACCTCACAGCTGTACAGATTCACACAGGTTACCCAGAGGCAGGGCTCATATTTCTGGTCATTATCCCTTCACATTGTGGTTTATGAGCAGGTTTGCAGCCACCCATTCCTGTGTTTGCAGGCAGGGATAGTATGTGCACACAGCTGAGTTTCAGACTTTGCACACTCCATGGCGTCCATGCTTCTACCCCCCCGTTATCCTATTCTCTTCCGAACATTATGCAAACATTATCTTATAAGTATCCCTATAGTTATCACTTCATCCCAGCAGTATTTAGGGGTTGGTCCACAGTTCATGCAGTAGGACATGGTGGGCATGCTACTGGGATTTGTTGACATGGCCTTGCATTTGGGTTCTGTCGACTGTGTTATGTTGTTATTTGGGAGACCATGAGATAACATACATTGGCAGTATGGGTGAGAGACAGGCCTTTGACAGAGGACTGTAGGGCATTTGGTAGTGATGCAGGCCATCTGTAGCAGGCTAGTGCATTGTGTCATTCCTACAGTCCCAGGTTGCAAGCCACTATTTTCCCCTGGGGTGACAGGGTAGGTGTGCAAGGTGTTAATGTCAATAGTTTCTGTCCTTATTGTTCCAGTGGTGTGGATGCTGGCAGGGTGCTGCTTACAGCTAGGGACGCAGCTGCATGGGACACCTCTTCAGCATGTTGCATTCTGTGACTATTCCCATACAGAGGTGGGGGTCATATTGTACTCATTCCCAACAGCAGGGATAAGACCTGTGAGGTACCTATGGCTGATGGTGGGGTGGGTTGGGTGCATGCGTGCTATGGAAGCTACTTGCAGCTGACTCACAGATATGTGTGGGGCATTCCACTTATGCTGGCTTGTGCAGGAACATCAGCAGTTTCTCAGTACTTCATACCTGTGAATTTTGTGGTCTGCCAGTGTTTGGCCAGACAACATCAGTATTCCATACTACAAACCCAACTAATGTGCTGCTAACCTGTATGTACAATTACAAAGGTGTGTCCACTTGACAGTAACATTTTATACACTCTCTGTCTAGGGTATTTCCACCTGTGTACTGTTTGTATGTCTGGGCCCACATTCATGCCATGTCCATCTTTCAGATGGTGATAGATATTACATCCGAACAATTAGTATGGATTACTGCTGGAATGTGTCTTGCTGGGTTGCATTGTGTTTGGCACTGCAGTTGTGAGAACTTGGCCCTATCATCAGCAGTACTGGCCATTGGCCAACAGGACACAACCCACCATGCCTACATGCTGACCACTCTCACACAATATACAACACACACCGACCTAATGCACACAGCCCTGCATATTGTACACATGATATAATCTATCCTGCTACTTTGGCCAGCTCAGGTAATCTGTGCTCCACAGTTATTATATCTACACATACATGTTACTACATTTCTACATAGGATTGTGGGGGAGGGGGCACATCTGACAACTGTACACATTTGCTATGACTGTACTATTATTTCAGGTACTCCATTTCGTTCTGTACTCTGACCTATCATGCAGACTAGAGGCATATCAGTGTACTACAGTTCTTAGGTTTTATTGACCTACATTTCAGTTTCAGACTTCTTACCCTCCAGAACTAACATCCCACTACCTGACCTGTTGTAGTCTGTCTGTGTATGTCTGGAGAGGGGCTATTCTCCATAGCCATCAATCAGAGGCCTTAGCACAGCCTTTCTTTGTGTTTGTCTATGCCTGTCCTGCTGGCTGAGACTGTTGTTAGGTATGTGAACCTCACTGACATACGTGTGTGTCCTATGGACACAAATTTGGCCCACCACATGTTCTGCAGTGGGTTTTGTCACCTTGTCTAGTACTGCCTACTATGTTGACACCAGTATTTGTTAAGGATTTAATGCTGCTGATATAGGTGTCTACTATCTGCTGGCATCCCATTCAGCCACCCGATTCCCTAACATGCTCACATCCATACCATAGATACAGGTAGCAGAACATTCTACTCCATTCAGAAATTGATAGTGAGTGTGACTTACCTTGTGGGTGTGCCAGTATTGAGGATGGTGCTGGAGGGCTGACTATGTCAGATGCAGATAGTACACTCCCTATACATGGTTAATTACAGGTAGTGTCATGTTTGACATCACTTTTACTGTATGTGCGAGTCGGAGTGAGGTGTCATTCCCTTGGTCCCTACTTTGTCAGTGTATGTGCTATGCATAGCCTCTTTGCCAAGGCCTAGGCATACTGGGCATGCCTCCATCTGCCGACTGGGGCAGGCTCAGGTTGTTCCTCCTCCGAGTCACTCTGTGCCTGTGCAGGCCTTGGGAATGGTGGGGGGTTGTGTGGCCCTGCCCCGTGCTGTTCCTGCTGCAGCTGTTTCCACAGGATTATATTGTGTAGCATGGCACATATGATGACAATTTGGGTACATGTAGCTGGTGAGTACTGCAAGGCTCCACTGGATGTGTCCAGGCACCAGAACTGTGACTTGAGCATCCCAGACACATGCTCTATTATGATTCTGGTTTGTGCATGTGGCTCATTATGGAGCTCTTGTTTGGGTGTGTGTGCATTTCTGATGGGTGTCATGAGCCATGGCTCCAGTGCGTAACCAGCATCCCCCACTAGGTGGCCATATGGGATGTCCCCACTGGCAAATCTCTGGTATAGCTGCGTCATGAGACCAATTGTATCTGGGAGGGGTTGGGCCACCGAGCCCATTTCAATTTATGGGTCTACTTTAATTAAACAAAAGCGGAATCCATCGAATACGAATCTGTCGACACATAAACAGGAAACGCGATATTGTCGAACACGCAAAACAGTGAAATTTAAACATCGAAACTGCAATAGTCGGCCAACCCCGCTGCCCGTAACATACTACCTATGCAAACACAACAACAAAAAACACATACATACACTAACCAAAACCCTACTACTAACCGTAAATTAAAGCACCAAAACCCCACTTGTAACCCTACACTAAACCCCACATAAACAACTATCTATGCCCTACCCTTAACCCCTCCCTAACCCTACGGCCCGTAACTACCGCACACACACCCTACAGAACTATAATCACACAAAGTAAATATTCCACACACATACACTTAACAAAACCCTACACTAAACCTTACATACATTACCTATCTATGCACTTACCTTAACCTGCACCCTATCCCTAAGGTCCGTAACTAAGGCACACTTACCTTACAGAGCTATACCGCAGATGGGCCAACTATGACAATTTGACATTTCCGATTTCGCTATTTAGTGCGTTCGATGTTTCTGCATTTTGCTGTTTATGTGTCAACGGATTCGTATTTGACGGATTCCACTTTCGTTTAATTAAAGTAGACCCCAGTTTATTTACAGAATGTACTGTCTAAGCAACTTTCATATGTAAAAAGCTATATACAGGAAACTGCTGATTTTTTGAGAAGTTTCTCTGGTTGGTTTAATACATATAAATTTCTTGGTACTGCAAATATGTTTCTAATGGCGACTCTTGACATTCAGTCACTTTTTACTGTTATACCTAATAGTTATGGCATTGATGCCATAAGGGAACTGCTGGTCAAAAATGAGCAATACTCTGGTAGATTCAGTGAAACTATATGTGAACTACAACAGTTAGTTCTAGATAATAATTATTTTGTTTTCAATGAAAGAATTTACATTCAAATATCTGGCATAGCAATGGGTACTCCATATGCCAACCTAGTACTGGATAAATGGGAGACTGAATTTATATATCATGGCCCACAGCAATATTCTCAGTATATTAGTTGCTTTAAAAGATATGTGGATGATTTGTTTTTTTGTTTGGCATGATAGTAGGGATGAACTAGATGTGTTTTTAAACTATTTAAACAACAGCACTGAATTTTTTAATTTTTCTATGACATGTTCAGATACTAGCATTAACTTTTTGGATGTGAGAATTTTGTTTGATGGTACTGAAATTCAAACTACTGTTTATAAAAAACCTACACATAGGAATACATTTCTCCATCGAAACAGTGTGCATGCACAACGTGTTTAAAAGTGTCACAAAAGCTCAGTTTGTTAGAATTAGTAGACTTAATACTTCTATAGAAGAATGTAAGAAACAAATGCAGGAACTGAAAGATGAATTTATGTAGAGGGGCTATAATAGGGAGTCCCTAGATATGGAAATTGAATATGTCTTGAGCTGTAGGGATGATAGTACTAAACCTTATTTCTCTATGAACACAATGGGAGTACCCTTTATAACTAAGGAGACCAACTTAGATGTAGGTAAGCTATGTTTTGTTACAGCTTTTAACAGAGCTACTTCTGAGGTAAGAAGAATTATTAATAATAATTGGTGTGTCTTAACATCTCTACCTGAATTATGTCCCATAGTTGGCATGAAACCCAGTTTCTCATAGAGAAACTGTCAGAGTTTAAAGCAGATGTTGTTATAATGACATGTGTGTCAAGAATGGGGGGTAACACCAGCTAAATCAGGTACATTTCCTTGCTACAATTGTAGCTGTTGTGAAGTCATTAACAAAAATAATACTTTTCAACACCCTACAACTAGGAAGAATTATATATATATTTATTTATATATTTTCTGGCTTAGCAACATGTGTTACAATGAATATAATATACCTGGCTACCTGTAATAGATGTCAGGCATTTTATGTTGGGAAATCTACCAGAAAACTGAAGGAAAGAATAACTGAGCACCATTCAGAAATAAGAAGAAATATTGACACTAATTCCTTGGCTAAGCATATCAGTACATATGGAAATGCACATAAATTCTCTTTTAGGGTGATAGAGTATGTAAGGATATATGAGGGGGAGATCTTAACAATAAGCTTGAGATGAAGGAATATCAGTGGATAATACGCCTTTGTGCTGATGTATTACTAGGTTTAAACCAGACAGTTTCTTTAAAACCTGTACTAAGGTATAAACAAATGTGCTTGAAATAGAGTTCTGTGCTTCTGCAACTATTGTTTTTAACTAGGATTGATTGTTTAATTGAATAATTATTAACTGTGTGATTTTTGATAGTATATAAAAATGGTTAGTATGTGCTAGTATTTTATATACTGATGAAGGGTTTGTTTTACCTGAAAGCTTTGTTTTATTAAATACTTGTTCAATATCAACATTGCTTGGTTTGTTTCATACTGCATACAGCTGCGTCATATGCTAGATGTGGGAGTCGTGATAGCTTTCAGGGCTGCCAGCGCACACATTCATTATAATGCCCTGGGCATCACACACAACCTGGCAGTCGATGGAGGGGAAGCCCTTGCAGTTTATGTAGACTTTACCCCGCTCACCAGTTGGTTCTTTGATGTGTATGTGCGTGCAGTCTATAACACCCACTACCTCAGGATATTCTGCTATTTGGTGGAAGAGACGCATATTGCTGGTCAACACCTCATGGGTGTTGAGGAAATATATGTACTCACCGGCATGTGCTGACATGGCATCCAGGAACTGGTGGAGTATCCTGGATGCTGATGCCTGTGAGATCCCCATGATACCCCCAGTTGGCCTTTGGAAGGTACCTGTGGCTAGTATTCTTAAGCCTATACATAGCTTGGTATCCACTGGGATGATTCCCCTCTGTTGATTCTGTGTGTGAGGCATGGCCAGCACAGCTCAACAATTTGCTATAGGAGGTCCCTGTCCACCCTATAGCACTCCACTATCTCCAGCTCATGTAGCCCCTGGTAGGTTACCCTGGTTTGTACACTCTTCTCCTCACTGTGGGTCGGTCGTCAGCATTCTCATCCTCACCACCCTCAGCCTATTCCACATGTTGATTTATGAGAGCAAATGCAGTCCCTATCATTTTGTTGCTTTTGTTAGGTAAAATTTCCCAGTTTGTGTACACCGGTGGTGTAGAATTGGTGGGAAAAACCAGAGGGAAAGGTGTTTGCATAGTTTATAGTACTGTGCTGGGCTGGGCTGCTCCCTGTGTAATTGGTTGATTTTGATACATTTCACCTGCCAGCTATGTTAGTTCTCCTTGATTATCTTCCTACTGGTGTTTTCCCTTCCCATTGCCTTCCTGTTTAAGCCCCGAGGCGTGCTGCACAAACACGGTGCTCAGATGTGAACGGAGCTGCTATTTCCTGGTTTATTTATTTATTTATTTTTTGTTTAAAACCTGGTGCATGGTGCGCATACACGTTTAGGCAATGTAAAGTGTGCTTGGCAGCTTCAGACACACACCCTTCCTTAGCTTTGCTAAGCTAAGGGCAGAGCCAAGACACAGAGCTCCAATAAGCTTACAATATGCCTGACATACCCCTCTATGATGTCAGCTAACTCTTAGGCTTGCACCATGGTTTTCCTGCACCTACACGGTTGGGTGCAGGCTAGCCATGAGGGGAAATCTGTGATTCAGTATCATTCCCCTCATTTGCATAGAATTGCCTGCTAATGCCTAGTTACAAGTCTGACACTGTGCCTTCCTCCTTAGCAACCACTATTCACTGGCCTTGTTGTCTTCGGCCTGCCATTGACTATAATGACAAAATTGTGATTTTGCAGAATAAGCTTTTTTCAGGGTTCTACTTTTATTTTCTGTCTGATCTCGTTTGCCTGCCACTGCCCTATGCTTAAATGGCCAAAATCGGCCAAAAAAAATAAGTTATTTTATTTTGCAACTGTTTTCCATTCCAATGGCCATATATTTGGCCATTGGAATGCTTTCTACATTATATACACCCTTTATTTGGAGCTGTCATGGCTCCGTTTTGTAGTTTGCAGAAATGTACTCGGTTACTAACCGAGGACATTTATGCAGGTTACACTAATCCTGCACGGATGGCTGCTAGCTTCCTGGATCACTAATTCACCTCATTTGCATGGTTTTCACCTGCAAATGGGGTAATTAGCATACAGGAGCTGTGTCTATGCAGGAATAGTGCAGGAGCATTCGTGCATGTCCTGGGAGCTTGTTCCTGGATCTCTCGGCGGCCATATTGCCTCCAGCAGCTCCTGCACTATTCTTGCATGCCGTGCAGAGCTTGCTGAATCCTGGGGTGAGAGTTTGCATGCTCCAGGGTTATACTCGGAGCATGAGCAATGGCTTGATTGCATTTGGGAGTTTTGATGTATTTAAGAATACCCGTGTGTGTGTGTGTGTGTGTGTGTGTGTGTGTGTGTGTGTGTGTGTGTGTGTGTGTATGTGTGTATATATATATCATCATCATCATCCCCTTTTTCCCATTTACATGGGGTCGGGGTATTGTATTAACTGTCGCCAACTCTCTCGATTCAGTGCCACTCTCCTGCCTTCTTCAACACTCATGCCTGACTGTCGCAGATCTTCTTTCACACAATCCATCCACCTCTTTGCTGGATGCCCTCGCTTCCTCTTACCTTCTTCCTGTCTGTCCCAAATCTCCCTCACCAGATTGTCTTCTGCTTTTCTACACATGTGCCCATACCATCGTAATCTGTTTTCTTTGATCTTTTCTGCAATTGGAGCTACTTTGGCTTCTGCTCTTAAGTCCTCATTTCTTCGCCTGTCCCACAGTGTGCTTCCTACCACCTTTCTCAGGCACTTAATTTCCATCACCTCTAGCTTCTTCAACTGTTCTGCCTTTACTGCCCAGGTTTCTGTACCATACAGTAGTACTGGTCGCACCACTGTCTTGTACACCTTACTTTTCAGCTTCTTTGGCATTCATCTGTCATATACTACTACACCTGATACTCTATGCCAGTTGGCTGCAGCCCCTCTGATTCTAGCTTTGACCTCTTCATTCAGACTACCCTTGTCCTCAACCACCCCTCCCAGATACTTGAAGCTGCTTACCTGTTCCACTATCTTCCCATCTATCTCTATTCTCAGCTTCTTCTGATTTCCCCAATCTGCTGCCATTACCACTGTCTTATCTGTGCTTAGTTTCATCCCATGTGCCTTCAGATTTGCATTCCATTCTCCTATCCTTTGCTGAAGTTCTAGATCAGAGTGCCTGTACTGCCACATCGTCTGCATACAGCAGCTTTGTTGCTCTGACCCCTCCAACCTGTTTGCTGATGTAGTCCATTACCAGTATGAGCAGCAGTGGGCTCAGAGCTGAACCCTGGTGTACATCTCCTCCCACTGGGAACCCCTCAGTGAGGCCAAACACTGTTCATACTTGAGTCACTGGGTCCTTGTACATAGCCTGTACTAATTCTACCAATGTTTCTGGGACTTCAAACCACCGCAGTACTGCCCAGATCAGCTTTCTTGGGACCTTGTCATATGCTTTCTCCAAGTCTAGGAAAGCCCAGTTTGACTCTCTCCTCTTCTCTAGTTTCTTCTCAAGTATCTGTCTCAATGCAAACATTGGGTCAATTGTGCTGCATCCTGATCTGAATCCGAACTGTTCATCTCCCATCTTACATTCTACTATTCTGTGTATCCATTTATCAGTCACCCTCTCCAGAACTTTCAAGGAATGTGGTAGGAGTTTGATGCCTCTGTGCTGTCCACAGTTGTGGATGTCCCCTTTGTTCTTGTACACTGGCATGAATATGCTTATTCTCCAGTCATCTGAATACGCCTTTCTCTCCACACTGCAATTAGTACCCTCAGGAGCCATTTCTCCCCTAGCTCACCCAGCATCTTTATCATATCTGCTGTGACCTTATCTGAGCCTGCTGCTTTCCCTGACTTCATTTTCCTTAGTGCTGCTCTTACTTCTTCTAAGCTGAGCTCCTCTTCTACTATCAGTGTAGGCTATTTCTGGGGCAGTACCGCTTCTGTGGGGTTTTCTTCATTCAGAAGCTGCTGGAAATACTCCTTCCATCTGCCTTTGATGTCCTGTGGGCTGGTAAGCAGGTTGTTGCTGGAATCCCTTATGAAGGGTGTCTGACTATCTTCTTTATCTTTCTGTCTTTGCCTTGCAACCTGGTATAGTTTCTTTGTGCCCCTTACTGAGTCACTTTTCAGAAGCTGATAGAGTGCCTCAGATGCCCTATTCTTTGCTATTGCAACTTCTTTCTTAGTTTCTATATATATATAAATATTTTAGTATGTTTATATCATATTTTTGGGTATTGTGTCACATTTTTGCACTCCATTTGGAGACAAATACAGACATAAGGTATTATACAAACTTGGACAATTTGTTGGTAATAAGAGCCTTGAGGGTTAAGTGGTAAATCAATTAAGGAAGTTTAATTCAATAATTAAGTATCCAATGGGCTTGGATTTGTAAATGACATGTTTTTTTAAAAAAAATGGATTTAAACTTCATTGACTGTTTGATACTTTTATCTGAAGAAGTTCTTTGTATTGTAAGGAGAACGAAAAGTGAGTGTACTGTCTTTTCCTTAATTAAACTACAACTACATCAAGATCGGGTATCTTGGATTTTTGTGTGCTGGTCTGCCTAGAATCAGTGATTTTGTTGGACTGTGTTAGTTTGTCACTGCCTTTGGATTCTTTAGTTTGTCATCTACAATGACATGGCAGAACCAGCACTAACTTCCACCCAACATACGTCCTCATAGGATAATATATCAATGTTATCATTAACAGCATTGGTGGACTTGTTGTCTCAGAAGATAGATTCACTATCCCAATGTTTGGAAGCCATTCCCGGTACACAAGAGCAGAGACAAGGACAAGGCTTACCATCTGTAAGCCCAACAAGAACAGTGACTTTGACAAGAGACCAAAATTCCACCTTGCTGAATATTGTTCCACTAAACCAGCGAGTGGGTACACAACAGAGCGGTGCTCTGGAGTCAGTAGGAACTTTGAGCTGCCCCTAGGGTTCGGTGAACCAGCAACAACCTGTCTATAACACCTCCGGGCTTATTGGACCTCCGGACATTAATGCCTGAACGAGTAGACCATTCTTGTTTACTAACGGCACAGCTGTCAAACCACAGGAGGAACCGGCTGGAGGGAAGGCGTGTCTTACTTCCAAACTGCATTTGTTTGATCAAAAATTATTAAAACTATGGAAACTGCAGTTAGAAGTTAGCTTATTTCCATGAATGCATCAAACTTAAAATTGTACCGAAGGGTTTAAGGGCTAGGCAGTACCCAACAGGTTTGCAAGATGGTTCACCTTTCCATCAAGACCTGTTATTATTATTTGATCAACATGGCAAGGAGTTATTGGAGCTCTTTTGCAAACATTACCAGAAAGATATAGACTGCCTGATAGGGGAAACTAATGCCTTGGACCTTTCGATCAAGGCAGACACAGACTTTGAACGTTATCGTTTTGATCACGACCGTATCATTTCCAGTATAGATTCCCACTTGGAAAAATTACAGTCAACTAAAACAAGAAAACTAGATAGAGACATTTTGGCATACTGGCAGGGAACAGCCTATCCGAAGCCACCACAGTCACAAACTCAACACCTGATAGGTCGGCACCAGGGGTTGGACAACCCATCAGCGGAAGGGGAAGCTTTGGAAGGTTTCTTAACTGGAAAGAACAACACGGCGATTAGAGAACTGGAACGGAGGAGCAAGAGGATAGCTAACAATCAAAATAATTACAATAACAACCAGCAACTGAAAAACAATGAAAATTTTCAGAACCGAGTTCTGAATCACACTCCCCGGAGAGGGAACAAGGCTCCAAACAAACAGAACAAACGGAACAGCAACAAGGGGAGACAAGCGAGATGGTAAATAACCATGAGGACAGTGAACAGCTGACCTGCAAGGTACTAGTTAACTCTACCAATGACTTTAAAATTTACAATTTCTCAAATTTGGATATAGCCCCTGAGTTAATAGAAGTACTAGCAAAGGGTTACACTTTTGTTCCATCAGCACGAGCGGACATAGCAACCGTTCTGATTGATTTAAAAATGTTTGTAAGAAAACTGAATTTACGTGTACTAATGGGTAACACAGATTTAAGGAGACACCCATATAGTATACCTAGTACATATAATCCACCATTACATTCTGTTTTGAGTTTGTTTGAACAAATCTGTGAACTGGATATAAGAAACAGTTTGCAAAACATGAAGGGAAACAGGGGAAAATTGAATGTAAACAAAAATGAGTTATTCTTACTAAAATTTCTCAGGGAAGCACCGGTACGGGTAATGCAACCAGATAAGGGAGGAGGGCTGGTGATTATGGACACTTTGGATTACTCTGAGAGGATGCAAAAAATTATAAATAGTGACACATACATAGAAGTGTCAAGAAACGAGTTAAATCTCGCTTATGCAAGAATAAGGACATTCCTATATGATATGTTTTTGGAAGCAAGAATAGAAGTGAACTTATTTAACTATTTATCAATGTTAGCACCAAAAATACCTTGCCTATTCGGCATCCCGAAAATCCATAAAAGCCTACAAGACCCCCCAATGCATCCCCTAGTAGATGCTAGGGACTGTATTACGTATGCTTGTTCGAAGGTGGTGGATGAAATTTTAAAGAAGTATGTAGTGTTAGAGGAACAAATATGTAAAGATTCTCGGTCTTTCCTTATAGGTATCAACAAAATACCTTTTAATGTGAAATATAATTTTTTGACTATAGATGTTAGGGACCTTTACCCTTCCATCCCCCATGACCAGGGTTTGGATCGTACCCTTTCCTTACTTAAGGACAGGGCAGCCCCACATGATGAACTAAGGCTAGTGGAAGATTTGTTGGATATAGTCCTATCCTACAACTTTATAACTTTTAACAGCAAATACTACCAACAAAAGGTAGGAGTAGCCATGGGTTCACCATGTGGGGCTAGTTTTGCCAACCTGGTCATGGCCCATTGGGAAAGAGAATGTTTACTATCAGGTACACAGTGGCAGGCAAGAATAAAATATTATACAAAATTTTTGGATGATATTTTTATTTTGTTTGAAGGAGAAGAAATGGATGCACAAGAATTTATAGCATATTTAAACTCAACCACTGATTTTTTGAGATTTACTTCAGCAATCTCTAAGGATAATATATCCTACCTGGATGTACAGCTTAAGAAAGATGGAATTAATAATTGTTTTACATCACAAATCTTTCGCAAGCCTACATACTCTTAACACATTTCTTCACTTTACAAGTAATCATCCATTATCACAAAAAAGATCAGTAGTCAAAGGCCAATTAGTAAGAGCAGCCAGAATGACCTCTAGGCTGGATGTGTTTCTGAGGGAATGTGGTTTTTTGTACCAGTTATTTTTACAAAGGGGTTACCCTACATCATTATTGCAAGACTTAGTAGAGGAAGTACAAAGTAAAAGGGATGCAGGAATTTATCCTCCACTCTTGACAGGAGTAAGCATTACTCAGGATACTATAGCAGCGAGAACGAGGGAGTACAACCCTTGTAGTTTAATTTTTCAATACAGTATCAATGCAAAGGAGATAATTATGCTTATAAAGAAAAACTGGGGCATAATTATGCAAGACACACTATTATGCGACACACTGGAAAATCAACCAGGTTTTATTTTTAAGAGGGGTGCTAACCTTAAACAAATTTTAGAAGGACAAAAACAACAATTTTCAGTGAAGAAAGGCATGTTTAAATGCCAAATGTGTAATTACTGTAAATATATAGATGTGGGTTCAAGTTTTGAACTTAGAGGCAAGAAATTTACAACTAATTACAAGTTTGACTGCCAAAGTAAACAAGTAGTATATCTGGCAAAGTGTTTGGAATGCCCGGCCTTCTACGTTGGTAAAACCGACAGAAGGCTGAGGGAACGGATCTACGAACATGTATATAGTATAAGTAGAAATAAATTAGAAAACGCCCTGGCCAGACACATAAATGAACAAGTAGATCATAAATTTGTTTTCAGAGTCACAGAGTCATCCCTTATGATGTGAGAGGAGGACCATGTACATTGAAATTAGAAAGATTGGAATTATTGTGGCAATTAAGGTTAGATGCTGCCCATTTTCCAGGTATTAATGAGATATCTTCTTTGGACTACATTTTAAAACTTAGGAACTTAGTACGCTGATTAAAGAAAATTATCGAGTGAAATATCAGCAATTTTTAATGGAATTTTAACTTTTGTTTTAATGTTTTCTCTCCCTCCTTGGTACATGTCTTAGATATAATATATAATATATAATTTATGAGTTTATGGAACATCTCTGATTTGTATACAGGTCACAGGTTAATATAAATAATTTTAAATGGATCATTTAATACATAACTAAAATATGTTTTATTAAAATTTGATAGTTAAAATAATTTTTTTTAAATATTTTAGTATGTTTATATCATATTCTTGGGTATTGTGTCACATTTTTGCACTCCATTTGGGGACAAATACAGACATAAGGTATTATACAAACTTGGACAAGTTGTTGGTAATAAGACCCTTGAGGGTTAAGTGGTAAATCAATTAAGGAAGTTTAATTCAATAATTAAGTATCCAATGGGCTTGGATTTGTAAATGACGTTTTTTAAAAAAATGGATTTAAACTTCATTGACTGTTTGATACTTTTATCTGAAGAAGTTCTTTGTATTGTAAGGAGAACGAAAAGTGAGTGTACTGTCTTTTGTTTAATTAAACTACAACTACATCAAGATCGGGTATCTTGGATTTTTGTGTGCTGGTCTGCCTATAATCAGTGATTTTGTTGGACTGTGTTAGTTTGTCACTGCCTTTGGATTCTTTAGTTTGTCATCTACAATGACATGGCAGAACCAGCACTAACTTCCACCCAACATACGTCCTCACAGGATAATACATCAATTTTATCATTAACAGCATTGGTGGACTTGTTGTCTCAGAAGATAGATTCACTACCCCAATGTTTGGAAGCCATTCCTGGTACACAAGAGCAGAGACAAGGACAAGGCTTACCATCTGTAAGCCCAACAAGAACAGTGACTTTGACAAGAGACCAAAATTCCACCTTGCTGAATATTGTTCCACTAAACCAGCGAGTTGGTACACAACAGAGCAGTGCTCTGGGGTCAGTAGGAACTTTGAGCTGCCCCTAGGGTTCGGTGAACCAGCAACAACCTGTCTATAACACCTCCGGGCTTATTGGACCTCAGGACATTAATGCCTGAACGAGTAGACCATTCTTGTTTACTAACGGCACAGCTGTCAAACCACAGGAGGAACCGGCTGGAGGGAAGGCGTGTCTTACTTCCAAACTGCATTTGTTTGATCAAAAATTATTAAAACTATGGAAACTGCAGTTAGAGGTTAGCTTATTTCCATGAATGCATCAAACTTAAAATCGTACCGAAGGGTTTAAGGGCTTGGCCGTACCCAACAGGTTTGCAAGATGGTTCACCTTTCCATCAAGACCTGTTATTATTATTTGATCAACATGGCAAGGAGTTATTGGAGCTCTTTTGCAAACATTACCAGAAAGATATAAACTGCCTTATAGGGGAAACTAATGCCTTGGACCTTTCGATCAAGGCAGACACAGACTTTGAACGTTATCGTTTTGATCACGACCGTATCATTTCCAGTATAGATTCCCACTTGGAAAAATTACAGTCAACTAAAACAAGAAAACTAGATAGAGACATTTTGGCATACTGGGAGGGAACAGCCTATCCGAAGCCACCACAGTCACAAACTCAACACCTGATAGGTCGGCACCAGGGGTTGGACAACCCATCAGCAGAAGGGGAGGCTTTGGAAGGTTTCTTAACTGGAAAGAACAACACGGCGATTAGAGAACCGGAACAGAGGAGCAAGAGGATAGCTAACAATCAAAATAATTACAATAACAACCAGCAACTGAAAAACAATGAAAATTTTCAGAACCGAGTTCTGAATCACACTCCCCGGAGAGGGAACAAGGCTCCAAACAAACAGAACAAATGGAACAGCAACAAGGGGAGACAAGCGAGATGGTAAATAACCATGAGGACAGTGAACAGCTGACCTGCAAGGTACTAGTTAACTCTACCAATGACTTTAAAATTTACAATTTCTCAAATTTGGATATAGCCCCTGAGTTAATAGAAGTACTAGCAAAGGGTTACACTTTTGTTCCATCAGCACGAGCGGACATAGCGACCGTTCTGATTGATTTAAAAATGTTTGCAAGAAAACTGAATTTACGTGTACTAATGGGTAACACAGATTTAATGAGACACCCATATAGTATACCTAGTACATATAATCCACCATTACATCCTGTTTTGAGTTTGTTTGAACAAATCCGTGAACTGGATATAAGAAACAGTTTGCAAAACATGAAGGGAAACAAAGGAAAATTGAATGTTAACAAAAATGAGTTATTCTTACTAAAATTACTCAGGGAAGCACCGGTACGGGTAATGCAACCAGATAAGGGAGGAGGGCTGGTGATTATGGACACTTTGGATTACTCTGAGAGGATGCAAAAAATGATAAATAGTGACACATACATAGAAGTGTCAAGAAACGAGTTAAATCTCGCTTATGCAAGACTAAGGACATTCCTATATGATATGTTTTTGGAAGCAAGAATAGAAGTGAACTTATTTAACTATTTATCAATGTTAGCACCAAAAATACCTTGCCTATTTGGCATCCCGAAAATCCATAAAAGCCTACAAGACCCCCCAATGCATCCCCTAGTAGATGCTAGGGACTGTATTACGTATGCTTGTTCGAAGGTGGTGGATGAAATTTTAAAGAAGTATGTAGTGTTAGAGGAACAAATATGTAAAGATTCTTGGTCTTTCCTTATAGGTATCAACAAAATACCTTTTAATGTGAAATATATTTTTTTGACTATAGATGTTAGGGACCTTTACCCTTTCATCCCCCATGACCAGGGTTTGGATTGTACCCTTTCCTTACTTAAGGACAGGGCAGCCCCACATGATGAACTAAGGCTAGTGGAAGATTTGTTGGATATAGTCCTATCCTACAACTTTATAACTTTTAACAGCAAATACTACCAACAAAAGGTAGGAGTAGCCATGGGTTCACCATGTGGGGCTAGTGTTGCCAACCTGGTCATGGCCCATTGGGAAAGAGAATGTTTACTATCAGGTACACAGTGGCAGGCAAGAAAAAAATATTATACAAAATTTTTGGATGATATTTTTATCTTGTTTGAAGGAGAAGAAATGGATGCACAAGAATTTATAGCATATTTAAACTCAACCACTCATTTTTTGAGATTTACTTCAACATTCTCTAAGGATAATATATCCTACCTGGATGTACAGCTTAAGAAAGATGGAATTAATAATTGTTTTACATCACAAATCTTTTGCAAGCCTGCATACTCTTAACACATTTCTTCACTTTACAAGTAATCATCCATTATCACAAAAAAGATCAGTAGTCAAAGGCCAATTAGTAAGAGCAGCCAGAATGACCTCTAGGCTGGATGTGTTTCTGAGGAAATGTGGTTTTTTATACCAGTTATTTTTTACAAAGGGGTTACCCTACATCATTATTGCAAGACTTAGTAGAGGAAGTACAAAGTAAAAGGGATGCAGGAATTTATCCTCCACTCTTGACAGGGGTAAGCATTACTCAGGATACTATAGCAGCGAGAACGAGGGAGTACAACCCTTGTAGTTTAATTTTTCATTACAGTATCAATGCAAAGGAGATAATTATGCTTATAAAGAAAAACTGGGGCATAATTATGCAAGACACACTATTATGCGACAAACTGGAAAATCAACCAGGTTTTATTTTTAAGAGGGGTGCTAACCTTAAACAAATTTTAGAAGGACAGAAAAAAACATTTTCAGTGAAGAAAGGCATGTTTAAATGCCAAATGTGTAATTACTGTAAATATATAGATGTGGGTTCAAGTTTTGAACTTAGAGGCAGGAAATTTACAACTAATTACAAGTTCGACTGCCAAAGTAAACAAGTAGTATATCTGGCAAAGTGTTTGGAATGCCCGGCCTTCTACATTGGTAAAACCGACAGAAGGCTGAGGGAACGGATCTATGAACATGTATATAGTATAAGTAGAAATAAATTAGAAAACGCCCTGGCCAGACACATAAATGAACAAGTAGATCATAAATTTGTTTTCAGAGTCATAGATCACATTCCTTATGATGTGAAAGGAGGACCATGTACATTGAAATTAGAAAGATTGGAATTATTGTGGCAATTAATGTTAGACGCTGCCCATTTTCCAGGTATTAATGAGATATCTTCTTTGGACTACATTTTAAAACTTAGGAACTTAGTACGCTGATTAAAGAAAATTATCGAGTGAAATATCAGCAATTTTTAATGGAATTTTAACTTTTGTTTTAATGTTTTCTCTCCCTCCTTGGTACATGTCTTAGATATAATATATAATATATAATTTATGAGTTTATGGAACATCTCTGATTTGTATACAGGTCATAGGTTAATATAAATAATTTTAAATGGATCATTTAATACATAACTAAAATATGTTTTATTAAAATTTGATAGTTAAAATAATTTTTTAAAATATTTTAGTATGTTTATATCATATTTTTGGGTATTGTGTCACATTTTTGCACTCCATTTGGGGACAAATACAGACATAAGGTATTATACAAACTTGGACAAGTTGTTGGTAATAAGACCCTTGAGGGTTAAGTGGTAAATCAATTAAGGAAGTTTAATTCAATAATTAAGTATCCAATGGGCTTGGATTTGTAAATCACATGTTTTTTAAAAAATGGATTTAAACTTCATTGACTGTTTGATACTTTTATCTGAAGAAGTTCTTTGTATTGTAAGGAGAACGAAAAGTGAGTGTACTGTCTTTTGTTTAATTAAACTACAACTACATCAAGATCGGGTATCTTGGATTTTTGTGTGCTGGTCTGCCTAGAATCAGTGATTTTGTTGGACTGTGTTAGTTTGTTACTGCCTTTGGATTCTATGATTACATGTTAGCATATGTGAATTCCTAAAGGGATATTGTCATTTTATATCTGTATGCCACAAATTACACTGTAATGCTTATAATGTACTTAGGATGTCGGGCATGTGATAGTCGGTGAAATGTATTGTCGGTAAACATATATTTCGGACATTTAGTCTCGGTAAACTGGGTGTCGGTAAATTGGATGTTCGGGCATCTAAAGTAGACCCATATATATATATATATATATATATATATATATATATATATATATATATATATATATATATATCAGTTTGCCTAAAACTCATAACTCATTTGGCAGAATTTCATTTGACCGAGACCAAATCACCTAATTTTCAAATTACTGAAAACTCATTTGACAGAATCTCATTTCACCAAACGCTTATAATACTGAATTTCAAAATACTAGATTTTACGCCATAGGCATGCACACTTACAACACCAATGCTTAACTCTTTCCAGAACTTAAAAACTACTTACTTACCCACTTAACAGAAATCGTAGAATATAAAACCAAACTAAGTGGGGTCTACTCCTCCCACACCCCCGGTATGGGGGGCTGTGACCCCCACACCTCCCCAACTATATATACTAACTCCAGAATCGCACTACAGTGGGGAAAATGACCTTTTACTTGTGTTACAGTACTCTACACTCTGCCACTACTGCTGGGAATGCACAAAACATCCACCTTATTACTTTAGATACTTCCCATCAAAATGTAAAGAGACCTACCCACATTTAGAAACACTACAGCACTACTTTCTACATGACTATCAGTATTCTGACAGACAGCTCTGTAAGTTATAGTAATTCTTATTATCACAAGCAAGTCACAGGTGAAGGGAACCCCACAACAAGTCTATGTTTTAAAATTCAGTGAAATGAGATTCAGTCAAATGAGTTTTCAGTAATTTGAAAATTAGATGATTTGGTCAAATGAAATTCTGCCAAATGAGTTTTAGGCAAAGTGAAGTAGACCCATATATATATATATGTGTGTGTGTGTGTGTGTGTGTGTGTGTGTGTGTGTGTGTGTGTGTGTGTGTGTGTGTGTGTGTGTGTGTGTGTATCCATGAAATAAAATTTCTGACAATTTACAATATGCCAGCACCTCCCATAAGCCAATAAAAATGACACAGATGACACAAAGACTGAAAAACAGGAAAGTAAGTGTAAGCTACAGCTAGGAATTTTGCAAGAAAATGTCAGACTATTTCAGAGGTATCTTCCTGTATTGTTAGGGGAACCTGTAAGCTGATATATATATATATATATATATATATATATATATATATATATATATATATAGATATATATATGACTAGGCTGTTCAGGTTTTTGCCATTTGATTCACAACAATAAACAGACTTATTTATTTATTTACCCCTCTGGAAGTAGAACCTCTTTTCAGAAAAGACTCAAAAGAAAAGCTCAATTGATACAAGATGCAATGTTGGTTATCTCATGTAAATTAAATATTAGTTTCATATTTCACAATGCAAAATTAGGAAATGATATTATGTAGTATATATGATATTATGTAGTATATATGATATTATGTAGTATACTGAATTTGTTTATATTACGCAGATGTGTATGGAATAAAGGTATGTATTCACATTAATACAATTACAATATCATACTGTAATGAATCATATTATATACAAGCATTTGTAGTGTCAGAGCTATAAACATGGATATGCATGAATGAACATATAAATACCTGTATTAAAGTGGATGTTACCACATTACTGTAACGTACCCTTTATGGAGTGGAGTAGCGAGCAGAAGGTGATAGATATAACAATGTCAGTTGTGGACTGTAGTGTCAGGAAGTATTACTCTAAGATAGAGATGCAGCAGTATTTACTAGAGACGTACGCTATATGCATTTTATTTACAAGTGAATCTTCACTGTTCATTACAAAATTCAACTGCTTTGGGAGCAAAAAATGTGGGAAATAGGTGGCAAGGAAGAGGGTAGTTAGTGTTAGGGTTTGCTAGGAGTGGAACTAGATCATTGCCAGGAGTCCCTAAGATGGTCTTTTACCTGATCTTTGAAAGTGGACAGGTAGTAAATGAGTCTTTTTATTAGAGGTAGTGAGTTCTATAGTTTGGGGATGTGAATGGAATAAAGGGTTTCTCCCTCTGAGTTATTGGCTTTGTGGGTGGATGGTAAGGCTTTGTTTGCTTAACGTAGGCTTCTGGGGGTAAATAAGGTTACAGGATGCTTTTTACTCTGGGACACTTCTTGGGTTTATATGCAAGGTTGTGGGCTACAACTAGTTGTGAGTAGCTGAGGTAATGAAGTAGTTCTCGTCAGTTAAGTTTTGTGAGGGTAGTTTAGTGATGGATCTTAAATCTGGCTGTTTTGTTATAGCATTGTTGTAGCTTGGAGGTTTGATTGGCATCATACATCTTAAATGTCCAGATTTTTGCAGAATGTCTAGATTTTTGCCTAATATATTTGATCTGTTCCTCATAAAATTTGTTTTTTTCTGACAAATCACTGGGATGATCTGAAGATTGAAGTCACTAAATAATGATATACATTTGTGTTCCAGACTTCGTATCCTTCAGAAAAATGCGTGCTAAGACAAATCCTGTTATTCTAGCAACTTTCCAAGTTTATAATAGTAATATGTAAAATTTGTCTCTATTTCTGGACCTTTGTCCCTCCATTCTGTCAGACTTTGTCCAGGTATTTTGTGCTAACAGGTTGAGAGGTATGGTTGGCATGGAGATTTACAAGTATGGGCGAATCACAAAGTAGTGCTGGTAACAGAAGGCTGATGTGATGCTGTCATTTTTTCTACTAGGTTCAGTGAGGTACTGTTTTATTTGATATAAAGTTCCAAGTTTTTAATGTTACTTTTTGACTACGTCTTGTATATACAGGTCAAATTTAAGCTTTTCAAAGCTGATCCTTTGTAGCTTAGTATATGTAACCCACTAAATTTGTGAGTAGTTTAAGGAACTGATTTATTAGTCCAGGCTGGTTTCTTAGTGAATTGTTTTTTTTAGAATTTATCAAAAGATGGCAGCTATCTAGTCAAGCTTCAGTGGAAGAGAAGGACCCTTGGGAAATTGTTTGGAGTTTAGGCAGATTGCCAGCTACACAGAAGAGAGTCATGTCATCTGTGTAATGGATGAGGTATACATGCATGGAAACTTTGTGGATTTCATTTATAAAGATATTAAATACTAGGGGTATTAAGATAGATTGCCACTAGTGAATGGAGATGTATATCATAAAAATATTTGAACTCAAAAAACATTTTTTTCATTGTATCTTTGTTTTCTGAGCTAGTTTAATGTCTGAAAATTACTCTAAGATAAGTGCTTCTTTTACAATTTTAATGTGTTTCCTACAAAATGGCAGCTAATGGGGCCTGCCTTCCTAATGTGATCTTATTTTCTTGCTTTCATTCCTTCTCCCCAGAATACATTTCAAGTCCTCTTTATATGAATCATGCTAGACATAAGGAAGTGGTGTTCTTTTCTTATACCATTAAGACAGAATGGTAGGAGTGTGAAGTACTGTCATCTAGCACACCTTCTATAACAGAGATAATTTTATGTTTTCTTGAGTGAACCTCATTTATGTATCTGTCAGAGCGTGTCCTATGCTATAAATAGCTGTTAGCTACTTCCAGCAAAACAAATTAGCAAATAACAGGCTTTTGAAAAGTGATTATTTTGTAGTTCTAAAGGAATTGACAGACCTTCCCCCACACTCCCATGCTGAGGTGTGAAAACTCTGAGTGCAGTAAATGATCATTGCTGTATCATGTGTAGGTGACAAGCAGTACTCAAAAGGACACCAAAGTAAGTCTGTCTGCTACTTCCCAATGTCTTCAGTGGTAATTTTTTTTCTCTCTCCCCTGAATGATGCAAAATTAAAATGTGCTTTACTAACTCCTTAATTATTTCTGTCATGTTCACCCCTCCCTTTTTTTATTTTGTATTTATTTATACTTTGTTAACCAGGAAAGAGAAATGTCCTCAGGACCCTTTCCATCCATGACCTGGGCTATATTGGCAAAGATAATAATAAGTAACAAATGCACTTAGCAATACAAAGAAAAAAATACTCCCATTAAGACATTTGACAAAGACTACATGCACACGTGATATCCAAGGTGTGACAGTGAATAAGTAAAACATTAAACAACATTTTCTAGAATGTGTACATTAATAATGCTTAACTCTACCTATAACGTTATTATAAATAATGAATTGTATGCATCCATATTGCACAAGTCACAGCGCTATAAGATGTTACTGTTCTCTAAATGACTAGGAATCAGAAAGTGAATGTTTCATTCTTCACAAAAAAAGGTGGGGGATAATTATAACTGCATCACTTTTGTTGTTCTAAGATAGTATGAGAAAATACTAAACCTACAAATTGTGGAATGGAGCAGCCATCACAGTGGAGCCTAAGAACTAGTATAGTGAAAAAGATTTGGGATGTAGAAAGTAGGAAAAACGATGTTGTTTAGGATGATAACAATTACATAATATACACTTGCATGTGCACCCCATCTGTGTGTGTGTGTGTGTGT